>NW_024080804.1:1748880-1973658 GCF_003009895.1 Hyaena hyaena
TGGGGCGCCTGGACGGCTTAGTCGGTTAAGCGTCCGACTTTCGCTTAGGTCATGATCTCGCGGTTCGTGGGTTCGAGCCCCGCGTCGGGCTCTGTGCTGAATGCCAGCTCAGAGCCTGGAGCCTATTTCAGAGTCTGTATCTCCCTCTCTCTGACCCTCCCCTGCTCCCGCTGTCTCTCTCTCTCTCTCCTAGAAATAAATAAAAATTTTAAAAAAATAAAAAAATAAAAGTAAGGGGATGGAGAAATATCTATCATGCTACAGGAAGTCAAAAGAAAGCTGGAGTAGCTATACTTATATCGGACAAACTGGACTTCAAATTAAAGACAATAACAAGGGATGAAGAAGGGCATTATATAATAATTACAGGGTCCATCCATCAGGAAGAACTAACAATCATAAATGTCTACACTCCGAATATGGGAACACTTAAATATTTAAAACAATTAATCACAAACAGAAACAAGCTTATAGATAAGAATGTGCTAATAGCAGGGGACTTTAATACTCCGCTTACAACAATGAATAGATCAACCAGACAGAAAATCACTAAAGAAACAATGGACTTGTGTGACACAATAGACCAGATGGATCTGACAGATATATTTAGAACTCTACAGCCAGAGACCAAGGAATTCACTTTCTTCTCAAGTGTGCATGGCACATTCTCCAAAACAGATCACATACTGGGACATAAAGCAGCCCTCAATAAATATAAAAGAATTGAGATCATACCATGCACACTTTCAGATCATAATGCTTTGAAATTTGAAATCAATCACAAGAAGAAGTCTGAAAAACCTCCAAAAACATGGAGGTTAAAGAATACCCTAGTATAGAATGAATGGGCCAATCAGGCAATTAGAGAAGAAATTTAAAAATATATGGAAACAAATGAAAATGAAAACACAACAATCCAAAATCTATGGGATGTGGCAAAGGCAGTCCTAAGAGGAAAGTACATTGCTCTCCAGGCCTATTTCAAGAAATTAGAGAAAACACAGGTGCAAAATCTAACAACTTGCCTAAAGGAAGTAGAGGTAGAGCAACAAGAGCACCCCAAACCCAGTAGAAGAAGAGAAATAGTAAAAATCAGAGCAGAAATAAACAACATAGAGACCAAAGAAACAATTGAACAGATCAATGAAACCAAGAGTTGCTTCTTTGAAAAAATAAACAAAATTGACAATCCTCTAGCCAGGCTTCTCAAAAAGAAAAGAGGGAGCACCCATATAAACAAAAACATGAATGAAAATGGACTTATTACAACCAACCCCTCAGAAATACAAGCAATTATCAGGGAATACTATGAAGAATTATATGCAAACAAATTGGACAACTTAGAAGAAATGGACAAATTCCTAAACACACACTCACTACCAACATTCACACGGGAAGAAATAGAAAATGAACAGACCCATAACTAGTGAAGAAATCAAATCAGTTATCAAAAATCTCCCAACAAATAAAACCCCTGGACCCAATGGCTTCCCAGAGGAGTTCTACCAGACATTTAAAACGGAATTAATACCAATTCTTCTCAAGCTATTCCAAAAGATAGAAATTGAAGGAAAACTTCCAGACTCATTTTATGAAGCCAGCATCACTCTGATTCCCAAGCCAGACAGAGATCCAGCAAAAAAAGAGAACTACAGGCCAATATCCTTGATGAATATGGATGCAAAAATCCTCAACAAGATCCTTACAAATGAATCCAACAGCACATAAAAGGAATCATCCACCAAGATCAAGTGGGATTCATTCCTGGGTTACAGGGCTGGTTCAACATTCACAAATCAATCAATGTGATACATCAAATCAACAACAGAAAGATAAAAACCATATGATCCTGTCAGTGGATGCAGAAAAATCATTTGATAAAATAGAACATCGCTTCTTGATAAAAACCCTCGAGAAAGTTAGGATAGAAGGAACTTACTTAAACATCATAAAAGCCATCTAGGAGAAGCCCTCAGCTAACATCATCCTCAACGGGGAAAAACTGATAGCTTTCCCCCTGAGATCAGGAACACGACAGAGATGTCCACTCTCACCACTGCTATTTAACATAGTGCTGGAAGTCCTAGCATCAACCATCAGACAACAAAAGGAAATCAAAGGCATCAAAATCGGCAAAGAAGAAGTCAAACTCTCACTTTTCTCAGATGACATGATACTCTACGTAGAAAACCCGACAGACTCCACCAGAAGCCTACTAGAATTGATCCAAGAATTCAGCCAAGTTGCAGGGTACAAAATCAACGTACAGAAATCGGTTGCATTTTTATACACCAACAATGAAGCAACAGAAAGAAAAATGAAGAAGCTAATCCATTCACAATTGCACAAAAAACCATAAAATACCTAGGAATAAACTTAATCAAGGATACAAAAGATCTGTATGATGAAAACTATAGAAAACTTATGAAGGAAATTGACGAAGACAGTAAGAAATGGAAAAATATTCCATGCTCATGGATTGGAAGAATAAATATAGTTAAGATGTCATTACTACCCAAAGCAATCTACACATTCAATGCAATTCCAATCAAAATTGCATCAGCATACTTCTCAAAACTAGAACAAACTATTCTAAAATTTGTATGGAACCACAAAAGACCCCGAATAGCGAAAGTAATACTAAAAAATAAAACCAAGACGGGAGGTATCACCATCCCAGACTTTAGCCTCTACTACAAATCTGTCATCATCAAGACAGTATGGTATTGGCACAAAAACAGACACATAGACCAATGGAACAGAACTGAGAACTCAGAAGTGGACCCAAAAGTATACAGCCAACTCATCTTTGACAAAGCAGGAAAGAGTATCCAACGGAAAAAAGACAGCCTCTTTAACAGATGGTGTTGGTAGAACTGGATAGCAACATGCAGAAGAATGAAACTAGATCATTTTCTCACACCATGCACAAAAATAAACTCAAAATGGATAAAGGACCTGAACGTGAGACAAGAAATCATCAAAACCCTAGAGGAGAAAGCAGGAAACAACCTCCTTGATCTCCACCGCAGCAATTTCTTACTTGACACATCCCCAAAAGCAAAAGAATCAAGAGCAAAAATAAACTGTTGGGAGCTCATCGAGATTAAAAGCTTCTGCACCGCAAAGGAAACAACCCACAAAGCTAATAGGCAACCAACAGAATGGGAAAAGATAGTTGCAAATGACATATCAGATAAAGGGTTAATATCCAGAATCTATAAGGAACTCACCAAACTCCACACCCGAAAAACAAACAACCCAGCGAAGAAATGGGCAGAAGATATGAACAGACACTTCTCCAAAGAGGACATCCAGATGGCCAATAGACATGAAACGATGCTCAGCATCCCTCCTCATCAGGGAAATACAAATCAAAACCACACTGAGATACCATCTCACTCCAGTCAGAGTGGCTAAAATGAGGAAATCAGAGAATGCTAGATGTTGGAAAAATGGGCACTCTACTACACTGTTGGTGGGAATGGCAACTGGTACAGCCCCTCTGGAAAACAGTGTGGAGGTTCCTCAGGAAACTAACAATAGAACTCCCCTATGATCCAGCAATAGCACTGCTAAGAATTTACCCAAGGGATACAGAAATGCTGAGGCATAGGAGCACATGTACCCCAATGTTCATATCAGCACTCTCCACAATAACTAAAACATGGAAAGAGCCTAAGTGTCCATCAACGGACGAATGGATCAAGAAGATGTGGTTTATCTATACGATGGAATACTACATGGCAATGAGAAAAAACGAAATCTGGCCATGTGTAGCAACATGGATGGACCTTGAGGGTGTTATGCTGAGCGAAATAAGTCAGGCAGAGAAAGACAAATACCCTATGATTCCATGTATAGGAGGATTAGGAGGAACTTAACCGAGGACCAAGGGGGAGAAGAAGGGGAGAAATAGTGGGGGAGAGGGAGAGAGGCAAATCATGAAAGACTCTTGATTACTGAGAACAAACTGAGGACTGATGGGTGTGGGGGGGAGGGAGGAGATGTGCATGGAGGAGGGCACTTGTGGGGATGAGCACTGGGTGTTATATGGAAACCAACTTGAGAATAAAATATTTGTAAAAAAAATAAATAAATAAAAAAGATTATAGGGGTGCCTGGGTGACTCAGTCAGTTAAGCGTCCAAATTTAGCTCAGGTCATAATCTCACACTTTATGAGTTCAAGCCCTGCATTGGGCTCTGTGCTGACAGCTCGGAACCTGGATCCTGCTTCAGATTTTGTGTATCCGTCTCTTTCTGTCCCTTCCCTGCTCATGCTCTTTCAAAAATAAACATTTAAAAAATTTTTAAAGATTATAATGAAGTTTCTGTCGATTTCATCAGATTGCCAAAAGTGATACCAAGCATAATAAAATTAAATGTAAAAGATTAAGAAACCTCAAGAAATGCCAAGTAGAAATTGACAAAGGAATTAGTGAGGTAGCTCTACATAATAACTTAAAAAGTTGGTGGCTTAAAACATTACCATGTATTATCTAATAGTTTCTGTGACTCGGCAGTCCAGGTGCAGCCTAGCTGGGGCGTCTTTCTCAGAGTCATCCAAAATGCTATGGTCTTCTCTCAAGGGTCGTCTGGACCTGGATCCACTTCAAAGTTTACTCCAGTGGTTGTTGGATTGGATTCTATTCCTTCCAAACTCTAACACTGCAGGTCTCAGTTTCTTACTGGCTATTGGCCAGAAGCTCCTCTCAGTTCCTTATCACTCAGGTCTCTCCATAAGACAGCTAGCTTCAACACACTGTGCAAGCAGAAAAGGGCTACCAAAAGGGACTGCTTGCAAAACAAAAGTCCTAGTCTTTTGAACCTCATTTCAGAAGTGTTGCCCCATCATTTAATCCATATTCTGTTTATTACACGCAGACCACAAGGTCTGGCTCACATTCAAGTCGGGGGGATGGAACAAAATAGGAATATCAGGAGGTGGGTATCATAGGGAATCATTTTAGAAGCTGCCTCCTGCAGTGAAATTATCATTCCAATCCAGAGTAGATAGAATGATAGATTATTCAGTATATAGGTTTAGGAATATTATAAAACTATGTTTCCTGTTTTACTCATATATAAAAACAAGCTCCAGAGGAACAAATCTCTCAATTTAAACAGTTAAACTTTTTAAATATTAGAAGAAAATGTAGAATAGTAGATTTGGAACTTTGTCCTAAGAAGGCCTTCTTAAGAAAAATAAGAAAGCTGGGATTGGTTAAGTAAGTGATGGACTTGATTAGAAATAGATTATGAGAAACATCTGCATAAATGAAGTCAAAACATAAATTTTCAGGCAGGAGAGAAAGTTTATGATCTTGTAATATACAAAACATTAATATCTTTATATATATTAAAATCCATAAATAACGGACAACCACTAAAAAAAGAATAAAAAACGTAATGAGCTACTTATAGCAGAGTACATACAATTGGACCACAAGACTTAAAAACATACTTATCACAGTTATATAAGTTGAGATAGAATTTTCATTGGTCAATTTGGCAGGTTATTAAACTAGTAACACTCGTGGTAGATAGTCCACAGGAAATATGCTTTGTGGGACTATAAAATTTTAAAATGCCTTTATCCTTTACCTCAGCAATTGCATTTGCAGAAATGCATTCTATAACAATACAATGGTTTTACAGTGCAGCACTATTCGAATAATAAAAGTTTTAAAATTCTCATTGTCCAGTCATAGGTGATTCTTCAATTATGATATCATGACAGTATGAGGTATTATATATTTTACCATTGTATGGAATTGCTTAATGGTTATTATATTATGAAGTGAAAAATTTAAGTTTCATGTCAGTGTCAATAGCATGTTTTGTGTAAAGCATAAACACTCATATGTTTACATATTTGTATATTATATTGAGAAATTGGACTGGTTGCATGAAATTTTTAAAAAGAAAACAATTTAGAGTAGCAAAATTAATGAGAAGTCTCACTGGTTACTTCTTGGTGAAGGTGGGGAGAGATAAGTAGAGTGTGTAGAGCCTCCATCATGTCACACTTTAGATAATGTTTTAAGTTGTAGTTTCAGAGTGATAAAAATAAAATTCAAAATACAGCCACAGTAATAATAGAATATATATAGCCTTTAAACTTTCTCTAGAAAGGAGGCTATAAGTAAATATATAATGCCTCAGTTTTCCAAAGGTTTTATTTTTTACTAAATAAAATGCTAAAATATTACTAAATTATAAGGGTTATTTGTAATAATAACAATAAAAAAATGATATCCCTTCCATTTTAAAATTTCTAACCTCATTGCCCCAGTACCTACTCATTTGAATACAGTTTAAGGTGGGTATTTCATGGGCATGATTTGGAAGAAACTCTCAAACTATCATTATGTAATATAGTTCATAATATTAATTGCCTAATGCATTAGAGTTTTGTTGTTTTGGGGGTTTAAGCACAGAGGTTACCTAATGGATGAGATTCCTAGGACCATGCTCTATTCAACTTCCACTTTCTCTTGATGATTCCACCTTAATATTCCTAATTGCTGAAAAGGTGGAAACTATATATTTACAAAATCTTCATTATCATGAGACCATTTATTAAAACCACATCTAACACACAATTTTCCCAAACACGGATTCTCATTTCTTTTTCCTAGGGCATGTAAGGCAACAGGCAAAAAAAAAAAAAAAAAAAAAATGAGGTCAATAAATCCAGGAGATTATTTTCCCCTGAAGGTTGTTGAAAGTGGGTCTTTTGTTAGATGTCACATATGCTAACTGTTTTTGATATAACTATCCAAAGTCTGCACAGTTTTATAATACTTTGACTGATTTCCTACTTCCAGTCATTCACTGAAATTATTTGGTAAAACTTAGCCTTCTGCTCATGAAATCAGATTGTTCAAATGCCTGGCCCTTACAGACTCAGAGAACTTACAGAACATTGGTCATAGTACGGAAATTTAGATTTCATCTTATCTAGTCTCCATATTTTATAGATGGGGAGACTGATGCCCAGAATAGGAAGGGGTGCCCTACTTTGGAATGGAAGAGGGAACACTTTCAAGTCCGTTCTTCTGACTTTATTGTTATTTTTACCATACAACTTCTGGTATGGTACTCTTTTTTTCTCCCTAAGAAATAGACTGCGTGAGTACGTGTAAGTGCAATTTAAAAAGCAAAACACCGCAAACAACCTTGTTCCCACCAACCAAGAAATAGTCCATGATCATATCCCAGAAGTCTCCCTATTTTATTGCCCCTCAGAGATACTCAAGCTAATCACTATCTTAAATTTACATTTGTCACTCCCTTGGTTTCTTTATAGTTTTTCCACTTCTGCATATATACTTAAATGTGTCTTTTGTTTTGAATGTTGAAAAATGGAATCATAGGATATGGGTATGATGTGTTTTACCTCTTAACTCAGCAGTGTGTTTCTGAGATGTATTCATAATGATTTGTGTAGCTAGAATTTATTCATATTCTTTACTGAGTAATAAATATATACTTCATGTATATAAAGCAACTTATTTATTTCATTGTTACAGGACATTTGGATTGCTTTCAATTTGGAGGTTGTGTGTGTATATTATTTTTTCAGCGTCACCTGGAATAGCATTCTCCCACATGACTTCTTATTCCCATTGAGAAGAGTTTTTCTATGTTACATATATTGTATTGAAATTGCTGGGAAGTAGAATATGCATAGATTTCATTTTAATTGGTAATACTGAAAAGTTTCCAAAGCACCACCATCATTTTGATGGTTTTAATTGCTCCACATCCTCAATATTTAGTACTATTAAATTCTCTAATTTTTACCACTCTTTTGTAACGAAATGGAATCCTATTGTGGTTTCAATTTGTCTTTACCAATAACTTAGGAATTTGAAATTTTTATATATTGGTGAGTCACTTCTACTTCCTTTTCTATGAAATTTCTATTTTCTTATTCTCATTATTCATTTTTTTGCTTATCTTTTTTTTTTTTTACTGATTTAGAGAAATTGGTTATATGTTCTATACAGTAATCTTCTGTCAGTTGTGTGTATTGCTAATATCTTCTCCTATTAGTTGGTTTTTGTTGCAGGAACATATGTAAATAATTTTTCCGAGTCAAAAAATATCAATACTTTTTTTTTCAGAGCAAGAACTCTTTATATCAAATGAGAATGTAATGCCATGAAAATATTTGGGGGGAAATAATGTTTCAAGCTGAGAAAACATTAGGAAATACAAAACTCTTGAGGCAGCTAAAAACAAAGTAATTTTTAAAACCATTTTGTTGTGTAATAGATCATATTTTTGCACGAAAAAATTGTAAATTCACTTTGGATTTCTCTTAGCATTTTCTTGCTCAATAAACATCTTTGAAATAACCACAGATTAATCATAAGGAAACCATTATAAATGCAGTTGCTATAACAGTTTAGTGCTAACTCACTGCTTTTGTTTCAGTACAAGTTATGAAAATCTGTGTTGGTTGAAATTTGGAATTTATACATTTAACAAAAATATTTAGCCTTGACTCTGTCACAGTCTTTTAGATAAAAGGTGATTCAGATAAAATGGCAATCAAAACAGGCAAAGTCCCTGCTCCATGAGTTAAGCCAATAAACATTAGACAAATACACAAACAACTATATAATACTATGAGTATTTAATCAAATATAATATGTAAATAATTATAATTTCTTAATTTATGGCAATGTTAAGAATAAGATGTCTAGAAAAAGTTAATGATATTGATTGTGTAGTCAGGGATTGGAGTGAGTGAATAGCATCATGGGCATGTCAGGGAAAGAATATTCCAAGCTGAGGATGCAGCAAGCATAATTACTTTGAAGCAGGAGCATGGCATACATGTTCTAAGAACAGAGAGATAAGTAAAGAGTAGAAGGAAATGAGGTGTGTGGGTGGGTGAGTTGTATGTACTTGAGCCTGAGAGAAACAGACAGACAGACAGACAGAGCAAATACTTGCCAGGTCCCCTAGGATATGAAGTTATGTACCTTGTCACTTATTTTGGTTTTATTCTAAATATTATGGAGCCATTTGGAGAATTTTGAGTTGAACGGTGTTGTGATCTGACAGGTGTCACTTTGTATGTTGTGTGGAGAATATGTGGCAGCATTAACAATGATAAAAGACACTAACCAAACGCAGAGTATAAGAAAAAGATGTCACTATTTGGACCAGGAAGGTGGTAAGATGTGGTAAGTGATATTCACTGAGATAGAGCCACTTGGGTTTGTTAATAAACTTGATGCAAGCTGTGAGAAAAAGAGAGAACCAAGGGCAGCTCCTGGTATTGGAGCTGAATCATTAGTACATGTTGGAACCATTTAATGAAATAGAAAACCCTTAGGAGTAAGTATAGTTGGTATGGGCATGGGAATGAAGAGTTAAATACAAGACATAGTAACTTTGAAGTACTTATTAGCAGGTGAGTAAGGATTCTGAGTGGGAATTGATTATGAGTGCGGAGTTCAGGGGAAAGTGGAGGCTAGAGATTAAATTTGGCATAGATCAGCATAGAGATAGCATTTAAAGCCACAGGGCTCAATGTGACAAGGACTGATCTCTGGGGTACTCCTGAACATGAATCTAAGTGGGCTGTCTGAATGACCAGGAAAGGGAGGGGTCCTGACAGCGCCAGGGAATCTCAGGCTGATTTTTTAGGGAGCAAAAAGCTGGCAATGTGTGCATTTGCAATTTACATGGAAAGGAAGGGATACTCTATTAACCTATAGAGAATTAAGTCTCTAATAACTCTATAAATGGAAGTGGGAAGACATATTTTAAAAGTCAGCAGGAATCTGTAAATGTTTCCTCTCTATGAGGCTTAAGGTAGAAAGGTGTCCCCAACTCTCTAAAATAATTCACTTGGACCATCCGAGAAATCACTGGCATTCATGTCAATAGACATAACAGTATCTAGTAGAACTCCCCTTACTTCTCTGGTTTAAGAAGATCCATTCATGAGTAATGTAAGTCATACATATCCTGGAAATATTCCAGCCCATGCAGGGGTGCCTGGGTGGCTCAGGTGGTTAAGTGTCCAACTTCAGCTCAGCTCATGATCTCACAGTTCGTGGGTTCAAGCCCCACATCGGGTTCTGTACTGACAGCTAGCTCAGAGCCTGGAGCCTGTTTTGGATCCTGTGTCTCCCTCTCTCTCTCTGACACTTCCCTGCTCATGCTGTCTCTATCTCTCTCTCAAAAATAAATAAAATATTAAGAAAAATAAGCCCTGCATTGTGGTATCAGAGGTAACAAAGCCCTTTGTTCTATCAGATAACCACAGCTTTACTGCCTAATCCCTGGGTGTACCATGCCTTCCAGTAGGATATTAGCTCACAGTAAGATGGTGATAAAGAGTCATTGCTTTTAATTCCTTGATTTGTTCCTGGACTTTGCCTTTAATAGATAATTTAATAAACACAAATAATATCATTAAAAGATGCAGTTTTTTTTTTATTACTTCTCCATTTATTCTATGAACCCATCCTTTTTTCAACAGTGAAAAGGATACACCTATTTCCTCTTTCCATTAGGGAGTTGATAATCTGAGGAGTGTATTTATCTTTATTGGTACATAGATAGATGATAGGTAGGTAGGTAGGTAGGTAGATACATGCACTTAAGGCATAAAGGCTGTAAATCTTGGAAAATTCTGAATAGAACTGTCCATTTTCTCTCCATGTCATCCTCTTTAACCTCTTCCTCTTTCCCCATACAGAATAGCCACTCAGGAACTTTTCTGCCGGGAGCTGCACCGGCCTCTCTGGATGGCAGTCACAGCAAGGAAATGGCAGTGTTTGCAGCTCCTCCCATGAGAAACGAAAACTGGTATCTCCTTCTGCTACTACTGGTGAAACGCCCAGAGTTCGAGAGACCCCAAAAACAGACCACCAGAGACCAGAGTCAAAGCCAATCGGCAAGGGTCGTTTATTTGCAGGTTCGAACCCGGACCTCCGCGCACTCATCGCGGTGACGCTGAGGCCCCGAACAAAGTCTTTGCAGCCTTTTTATAGACAGGAGTAAACAAGTCGTGGGGAGGGACCGGGGATCTCTATGGTTACAGGTTTGTCATTGGTTGATATTTAAATGTGAACATATACCACATTTTTTTTTTAATTTTTTTTAATGTTTTATTTATTTCTAGGAGAGAGAGAGAGAGACAGCAGGGGAGGGTCAGAGAGAGAGAGGGAGTCACAGACTCTGAAACAGGCTCCAGGCTCTGAGCTGGCAGTCAGCACAGAGCCCGACGCGGGGCTCGAACCCGCCAACCGCGAGATCATGACCTAAGCGAAAGTCAGACGCTTAACTGACTAAGCCACCCAGGCGCCCCATACCACATTTGATTGGTTCCCGCCATCAGGTTTTTGGCGGGATCCAATTACAACATTTAGGATACCTTTGAATTCAACCAATCACAGAGCGAGCCTAGGGTCTTGTTCGGCGACTAACGGGTTAACTTTAACATCAGGTAACAGGGTCCTATCTATAGTTTCTATCTCCAGGCCTCTCCCTCAGTAATGCGGAGGGTGGTCGCTGGCCTTTCCTGATTGGGTGTTGCAAGGGTGGTTTCTCCTGCCTTGGGCAATGTGTAACTGCCTGATAGTTTCGGGGAAGCTGAAACTCAGCCTTAAGCAATGGTACAGAAGCGGAAGGAGCTAGTTAGGTTTTAGTTTCCCGTAGTGCAAGCACTTGTACAGAAGCAGAAAAGCTGGTTGAGTTTTTGGTTTAGTTTGTCTAGGCCCCTCACTCCAAGGAGCCGGCACCGATGCAAGTACAAAAGGGTCTTTATTACAAGCTTGAGCAGGGGCTCACCCAGCCTGCTGGTGTCATGGCAGCAAGGTGAAGCCAAGAACAATAGCAAACAGGGTTTTTAAGGAGTAAGGGATGGGGGTGTTACAGTACGTGTAGCATCATCACATAAGCACCAATTACAATTACGGCTTCGACCATTCAGTGTCTGTGAGGTGTTCATTACTTTTGGTGGGACCCAATCATGACCTTTGAGAATCCTTTGAAAATGACCAATTGTGAGGTGAGTTCAAAGGGCCCACATGGGGTTCAGACAAGCAGTGAGAAATTGGCTAGTTTGTATCTGCAGTTTCCAGCCTTGACTCAGACCATAGGAATGTTCTTATTTTTTTCCTTTTTGATTAGCTGAACTGAGGGCGGTCCGAGGATGGCTTTAGCCTTGAACAGTCTGAGGCTTTTCCTGGGACTGGGACTGGGGCTACGTGCAGCCCGAGGTTTCTCTTAATGGAGGACTTAATTTTTGGCTCTTCACTGGCTCGTGTTGGAAATGAGGCTGCTGGTATTGACCAGACCTCACAATATTCCAGATCAGACCGATATTCCCCACACAGATTGCTCATAAGGAAAGGCATGTCCTTGCCTTTCCAAAGAGACTTCAGATGATAGCATTGTCAAAAGGCTCTTCCTAAGGGTCTTGCAGATCCAAGACTTACATAATAAAGGAGGCTTGAGTCTGGCCCTGAGGCAAAGAGCCTAATTTAGAGTTAAGGGCAAATATCTACCCCGACCCATTTGATTCTGCCTGAAGCATTCTCTGGCCTTGTATATGCTGATTGCTCCCTGTGAAGGAACCTATTGAGGAACTTCTTCCTTTGTGATTATGAGAGCAGAGGTGTTCCCTGAAAGACCTGTTTTTCTTGATACTTCCACCTTAAACAAACAAGCTGTTGACCCCTGCCCACAGAGAAGTAACTTCACCCTTTTTATGCTGAAAACTTTTGTCTGGTATGCTAAAGACGCCTTCCCTCCCCAAAGGATAGGCATCTAAATCCCCTACCTCAATCACTATTGTAAATGTTATGCATGAGTCTTCTACATATCTATGTTCCAGGAAATTCTTACATATCAAAGAAGTTTGTTATCAGAAAGCATTGTCTAAGGCAAATGCCACTTCTGTGCCATCCCTCAAACACTTAATGATAAAATAAACTTGAGCCCCAGTCAGAGCAGAGATGCCTGCCTGGTGACCAGAAGGAATCTCGGGGCTCTCTCACTCCCTCTCGCTGACACCGTCCATCCTTCAGGGACCCCTGGACATGCCGGATCCGGTCTCCAGCACCCATACAGAACAGCCACTCAGGAACTTTTCCCTCACTAACACACTCCTAATCACAGCCTTCCCAAATTCAGCGTATCTGGCTCCCTTCTCTCTTCCTCCTATGCCTTATTCCCCCCTTTCCCCCTCCCTCCTATTATCTTCTGATTCTCAATTTAAGCAACAAAACAAATAAGCAGAAAAATGAGAGACAGAAGACCACTTTTAAATACAGAGAAAAAACCAGATGGTTGCCAGAGGGGAGGTGGGTAGGAAATGGATGAGATAGATAAAGAGGATTTTAATCCTTTTAGGCTTATGGTGAGCGCTGCTGAGTACTGTATAGAATTGTTGTATGCCTGAAACTAACACTGTATGTTAATGGCACTCTAATAAAAAATGAATAAATATACATACACAAAAGATGTCGAGAAACCAGGCTACTCAAAGAGACTGGTGGGCAGGGGAAAGGGAGTGGACATAAAGAAATTTTTTTCAGAAAAAAGCTGAGTACCCTCATAAGTACTCTGTATCTCTAAGTATTTTAGCCCTGTCACACATGCGAACAATAACTATAATAAAACGGAATTATAAATGCTAGCATTTGTCCATAGAGGAAGGGAAAAGAGAGCAGTCCTTTCTGGCTAAAGGTAAAAGACATAGAAGGATGGAGGGGAAATGGTAGCAGTACTAACAGTGATGGTAGGAATAATTGTCATGGGAAACATCATCATAATGGCAGCAACCACCATTTCCTATATCCCAGGCACTGAAGTGGGCACACCGCATATGATTTTTCACTTAATTATCACAACAAATTTAGCATGAGGAGAGAGGAAGCTCATGTCACCTCCACTTAGCTGGTAAACTGAAGTTCCTAGTGATTGTTCAATTAGTTGACATTTATGCAACCAGGAAATATTAGCACTAGAATTTAAACTCAGGCTGTCTCATAAATGCTGTGCTCCTCCTGCTAAGGCTGTACTGCTTAGGCTGATGTGGCTGGTGGTTGTTAGTGGTGGTTATGATTGCTCAGAAGCCCTTTACACCTTTTGATAGATTCCCTTCCCTTTCTTTGTGGAAAGGAGTCTTCCTACAGAGAACCATGTAGCTGGCACTTGGCCTATCATAGTATCTTGTGCCATAGCAAATGATGCAAGTCAGGTCAATGAGAGTTATTTCTGACACTTTTTATTCTTAGATGCTGAAAGTAAGAGTGTTCTTTCCTCCAGGATCACTAAGCTAGGATTATACTTCTGGATCTGCTTTGCTTTCCACATTCCCTTTGGCTGCCCCTTTCCCCACTTATACACCAAGGAAGTAGGGCAGCAGAAAGACAGAATGAGGCCAATCTACAGGCAAAAAAGGAAATAAAACACAGAGCTGCAAGATACTGGAGAGAGAGAGTCGAGTAGTTCCAGTACTTAAGACTAAGGGCAATACCTAGACTTGAGTTGCTGAGCTAAGCAATCTCTGTGTTTTAGTAAAGCTTATTTGGGTTGGGTTTCTGCCACTGAGAAAAGAGACATAACTAATACAGCATTCGAGAAGGGGGAGGACTTTGATGAGACAGTTGAGGTAAGAGGGAAGGGAAGAGAATAAAAGGAGGACATTTTATTCCTCTTTGATTCCTTATTAATAAAAGGATCACTGGGAGTTTCAAGTTGAGACCCCACAAAAATGGTACTGCTAGTACTGAGTGAGTGGAAATCCAGGTTGAGGCAAAGCATAGCCCAGAGGAACTAAGAACGTTGTCGGAATTTAGCAATAAGCCTACAGCTATGTTGCCTGTAAAACACTTTTATTATATAAATGCCTTTAGGCCTGGCACACACAGTTTCCAATGGCGGCCACCACTGCTTATTTTCTCAGGCATAACCTGCTAGCCCCTCCTTTACGTTGTCTGCTTGGCCCCCAAAAGAACCCAAGAAACCATCTGCATATTTTATCTTTTCACTTGGCATCATTCCACTTGGACAGAATTAAGTTGTATTGCTCCTCCGAGCCATATACACCATGTTGTATGATGTTTCTTTGCTCAGAGGGTTCTGTCACCCTTGTACATCAATAGATTTAGTCAGACTTTTGTGGTAGCCATGTCCATTTGGACTGAGGAGGGCCTTGTACTTTGTTCTTTGTATTTCTAAGTCCTATGCAAACTTGAAAGGCTTTTTGAGACCCCAGACCCACCAAACACCTTCTCTGATGTCTTTCCTCATCACCTCAGCCTCCCCTTACAGCTGGTGAGTTCTTTAAGTCAAGTTGGTTCACAAACTTCGCATTTAGTTACACCTTTTAAAATTATTTGATTAAAATTCTTAATTTCTATTTATTAAAGGTGACTGTCAATTCCCTCAGGGCAGAGATCATTTCTTATAATTTGCTGTATCTTTCCAGGGCACCATGGGAGCCTCAGTAGACTTACTGGCTGATGACATTAAGCCCTATAATTCTATCTGTTACTAAATCTCAAGTGTACACGTTGATCACTGGGAGAAAACTCATCCCCTTCTATCTTTTAGTATCTTAATGTGATGTTCAGCCATAATGGTAGAGTCACATTTTGATCACAGTTCAAACTTCTTTTCATGAGGCTGAGAGAGAATATTAAATATATATCTGACTTCTAACTTGAAGCCAACTTCTCCACATCAGGAAAACGGAACACCCTCAGCCTCGGCAAGGGCAAAAAGCTGTGGAGTTGCAGCCACAGTGAGGCACACCTTTGATGTTGCCTTCTGTACTCGACAAGCAGTCTTTGTACAAGGCTGTTTAAAGAAAAGAACATGAGTTTTGATCTAATAAAATCCATTTTCCCTGGACTTCTACCTGTCCTTTTCTAGGAAAACTTTTAGAAACTAAGCCATTTTCAATTTTAGTCATCTTCTAAATGAGAAGGAACCTTAAATACAACATCTTCCGAATGAAAGGAAAGATTGTGTTTTAGAAAAGCAGTCACTTTCCCAAAGCACTTGCTCTATCATTTTTTTCCTGTTCATCCATATTCTTATTGTTAAGGTCCTTCTGAAATCACTTTCCAGAGTCTACGCAGCTGTGTCAGACTCTCTGTAAAGCAGATTAATGGCTATGACCTTGTCCATAAGGGCAGAAAAACGTACTCTGATCAGTTAATTCTCATTGTGTGGAAAGCATCCTGGGGTATATTTATCTTCTAAATGGCAGGATGCCTCAAGAGGGATTGTATATTGAAACTTCAAGCACTTTTGCACATGCACAAAGAGGACATTTGTTGGCAAGATGAGTCTTCGTGTCGCTCTCTGTCAAGCACGTGGTAGATAACCGCTTCAGGGAGACTCACTCAAGCACTTAGACACAAGCCCGGTGGGCATGTCTGCAAAGCAAGCAGAGCTCAGCTTCGGTGCAACCCTCACCCTCCTACATCACTGAGTCCATCCAAGTGTCATAGGGCCAAAGTCTGAAATCATACTGCAGCTTGCAGATGTCTGCAGACCCTTGCCTGAAGGAAGCAAAGCTCACCACTCATAAGTCTATAATAAACTTCTTACCTTAAAGCATTTGCTTCTGCACTCCACCTATTTTATTTTATTTTTTTAAAATGTTTTATTTATTTCTAGGAGAGAGAGAGACAGCGTGAGCAGGGGAGGGTCAGAGAGAGAGGGAGTCACAGACTCCGAAACAGGCTCCAGGCTCCGAGCTGGCAGTCAGCACAGAGCCCGACGCGGGCCTCGAACCCACGAACCGCGAGATCATGACCTAAGCGAAAGCCGGACGCTTAACCGACTAAGCCACCCAGGCGCCCCTTACACTCCACCTATTTTAATAAGGACCATCATGTCAGGCATTGTTGTCCCCAAAATGTGATAGTGTTTGCCCTGCATTTAGATGGAAAGAGCTCACAGCTCATAAGTCCTTAATAGGATCCTGTATTAAAGCACAGGCTTCACCGGTCTTGTGATCATAGCCCTCACCAGCATTTCACACACTGTTGTCATGGAAAAGCGCTGGCATTTGTGGAGCTTCACTGCACAGTCTTGTCCTCTAATTAGACTCAGTCTTGTCCTCTAATTAATAGGGTGGGAGTGAGGTGGGTATGTGCTTTCACTCAAGGTTGAGTTGTAATGGATTTTTCAAAACACTGCTTGATTGCCTCCTGGGAAGCCTTCTGATGCTCTTAGATGGCCAGTATGCCTTACTCTCCTCTGTCGTCTGAGGTCAAGTAAACAAGAGCCTTAGAAAAGCACTGTAGATATTAACGTACTTCCACAAACTGGGGTGAGGAATGTTTAGATGTGGGAACAATCAAGCAACATGTGATATTCCTCCATAGATAAATTTCTTCTGAGCCTCTTTCATTACAGTTCATTAATTGCTACTGTGTGCCAAGCACTTCATATATAATCTTCTCAACAAATACAGGAGGAATATGTTAGTATCCCAACCATCCACTTAGCAAGGTCATTCCTTTAGAACCAAGACTTAAACCTGGGGCTGAGTCAAAAGGCTCTCTCTGTATTGCATTGCCTATAGCCGTTTATGTTGTTTTAAAGTACCAGTTCCTTCCAGAATAGAATCTCAAAGATAATCACACTTAAAGGAGAAACATCACTTAAATTGTTGGGAAAACAGCATTGAAAAGGCAGCCAGACAACTTGATTTTGCTCCCAATTGGCTTTATCATGCTGGACGCGTCATTTAACCTCTCAAAATCAATTTCCTTAGCGAGGCCTCTCTGCCTCTTTCATAAAATAAGTTCATTCAGATGATTTTTAAGTTTGCTCCAACCTCTATGAAGGTTCATGATTCTATGAAGTAGTTTTGGTTTTCTTTCTGAGGAATGATTTTTTTTAACTTGTTGGATTTCTAAGAGGAGACATTTTGAAGATGGAGATCAATATGGTTTGGCTTCATTTATCACATTCCACACAGCTGTTTCTTTTCCTCCATTTTTTTTTCTCATTGACTCGGAGACTCAGTTTTTGACCTAGGAGAACTCACACAGGCAAGAGAGAGACACTGCACCCACCCCCAACCCCATGGTCAGGTGGGGTTGATGACATTCATCCAGTTTTCTGCTTTAGGGGCACATCTTTTCTAGTGCTGGTCTTCAGTCAGTACATAAGCTCCATCAGTCACCAATGGGTGCCCTCAGGGGTAAGGAAAGAGGAGAAAAGGAGGCCTTTTCACAGTGGTCTGACCTTAGCAAATAGCATCTGCAGTTTGATCACTATAATTGGCTTATATTGCTCTTAGTAGACCAAGTTAAGTTCCTACCTCAAGACCTTTGCGCTTGATATTTCACCTAGAATTATCCAATCCAGATATGCACCTGGATCATTTCTTGTAGGTTTTAACTCACATGTATCTCATTGAGACCTACCCTGGATGGCTAACCGCTCAAAAGTCTAAAGTATCTCTTCTCTTCCCTTACCCCTAACATCTCTTGTCTTTGCTGTTACTCTTTGGTAGTATGCTAGGCATTATATACATACATATATTAAAATATTTTTAATGTTCATTTATTTATTTTTAATGTTTGTTTATTCTTGAGAGAGAGAGAGAGAGAGAATGCAAGCAGGAGAGGAGCAACGAGAGAGGAAGGCACAGAATCCAAAGTAGGCTCCAGGTTCTGAGCCAGCAGCACAGGCCTGATGTGCTGTTCTAACTCGTGAACCATGAGATCATGACCTGAGCTGAAGTCAAATGCTTAACTGACTGAGCCATCCAGATCCCCCTAATGTTTATTTATTTTTGAGAGAAAGAGGCAGAGCACAAGGAGAGGAGGTGCAGAGAAAGAGGGAGACACAAAATCTGAAGCAGGCTCCAGGTTCTGACCCATCAGCAGAGCCCGACATGGGGCTGTAACCCACAAACTGTTTGTTCATGACCTAAGCTGAAGTCAGCTTAACAGACTAAGCCACCCAGGTACTCCATCTTACATGTATTTATATTTATTCTCCGGTACTGTGTATTATATGTTTTAGGTAATTTTTTTTTATCACATGTGTCTCCACAAGTATGCAAATCCCGTGAGGGGATGGATCTTTGTGTTTTGTTTGCTGCTCTATCTCCAGTGCCTAGATCAATGCTTGGCACATTGCAAATACTCTATAAATATTTCATAACTGAGTGCCCAGAAAATGACAGCTGTGGAGTTCTATTACCTCCCACTTTAAAAATATCCAACTCCCTCAAGCCACCCCAAAGAAAAATGTATAAACAGTTGATATTTTCTCAATACAATGTATAACACAGGAATAAAAACATCTTTAGTGAACTTTGTTCTGACTATATTCCCTTCAGTAAAAATAAATCATAAATTTCCTTAAATAAAAATAAAAATAGCACCCTTGTGAAGCAAATACTGTCAAAGACAAGCCACTTTTTCCATACAGACTATAATAATTATGGCCCTCTTCCATAGAAATTCTGGAGCTGCTACTGGGAAATAGCATTGTTTCCTATTTTACACTTAACCTTGAAAGGAGAAGGAGGAATTAAGGGGGGGCAAAACCCTACCCTGCCAGTATAATACCAAGTATGGAGTGAAATAGTGTATGAAATTCAGTTTTCTTAATGTGGATGATTGACTGAAATAACATAATCTGAGCAAAAATCTTACCCTTTAATTTCCTTATTTGAGTCTCTGAGTTGTTAACAAGGTTGTTCCTACGTAACTTTGACAAAGTGTGTTCTTCAACCACTAAGTGCTCAGTGTTCACCAAAAGACAAATGGTCTTGGTGAACTCCTCACAGTGTGAGCTCCAAATCTTACTCATTCCAAGCAAGAAATCATCTTTTGAAAAATGAGAGCTAAGAAACCTATAGGTCGTATAAATTTCTCAAGAGCTTTAGATAGATAATGAAAAAGGGCAGAATATGTGTAGGCTCCCCTCCCCAATAAAAGTATAAAATAAAGAATTACTACCCCAAAAGGTAGACCAAGTGTTAAGAATAAAATGGCCATTAAATTTTCTATGAAAATTATTAAAGTTCTATGGGAATTTAATCAGTAATTTTGGTTAATTTTACTAGGTGATTCATAAAAATCTTTGCCCCTTCCCAGCTGATATACTTTACCTATTTGATCTACTACAGAGTAGATAGGTCTTTTACAGTGGGCTCTCTGCCTTATACATGACTCCAAAACCTTAGTGTTGAGGATAGTAAAAGTGTATCATTCTCTCACATCACTGTCCAGTGTAGCTAGCAGAGTGAAGGGAGAGTTCCTTTCTGTGCTCTGTAGAGTTATTCAGGTCCCCCAGCTCTTTGTCTTTGTGACATGTTCAGGTTACTCCTGATGTAATGTAACCAAAGAAGATGACAAAGGAGGAAGATGATGCAGAGAGCTATTTGATGGTCTACACCTTGAAGAGGCAAAAATTCCACTAACCGGAACTTAGTCACATGACCCCACCTAACTGTAAAGGGCTGAAATAAAGCTGACCCAATGACCTAGGCAGAGGAGAGAAAAAAGGGCCCCAGTGCCACCCAAGTGATGTCTGCAATAGTAAGATCTCATTTATGTAGTTCTAAAGCTTTGAATGTAGTATTGACACAGAAGTCCACAAAGCCATCTCCCTTAGCCTCTATCAATCCTTCAAGAAGCCTAAAGCTCCGATAACAAGAGGTACAGCGGCCCTTCCTTATCTGAGGGGAATATGTTCCAAGACCCCCAGAGAATTGTAGATAGTACATAACTCTGTATATAGTATGTTTTTTTCGTATATGTACTTATGATAAAGTTTAATTTGTAGGTTAGGCATGGTTAAAGAATAACTAACTAATAAAAAGAACAGTTATAACAATATGCTGTAATAAAAGTTATGTGAATATAGCCTCTCCCTTTGAAAATATTTTACTGTACTGAATTCAGTCTTCTTGTAATGGTGTATGATGATGAAACAACTATGTGATGCAATGAAGTGAGGTGAATGACATAGGCAGTATTATAGTGTCAGGCTATTTCTGAGCTTCTGACCTCATCTCAGAGGAAGCACCATCTGCTTTAGACTGCAATTGACCATATATAACTAGAATCATGGAAAGCAAAGACACGGATGGTGGGGGGGGGAGGGGACTATTGTACTATATTTAATATTGTATTGCCTTAATACAGGTCATAGTGGTAGGAAGAAACAATTTTAAGTGAAGGAAAAATGGTTTGACTTAGTGTCAAAACCCTGGATTCCACTAACTTCTGTCTGGGTAAGTCATTACCTTCTCTGCAAAGTTCTAAGACGAGAATGAGAAGGTTTTCCTTTCTGCAACTTGTAAAAGTAGCCCTTCTTTCTCCTGACTGCAAACAGATCTGTTTGCATCTGTTGTGACACTTATAAAATAGGTCTGTGACATTGTTGGTTAGGATCTGACCTAAATACCAGTATGACAAAGTATTTCTCTGCTTAAATTTCTCCATTTTATAGCACAAAACATTTCATTGATGTGAGAATAACCACTGTGATGGATGGAAACATGTTATTCCCAGCTGTTTGTAAGCTCTAAACTTTTGTCCCTCTGCTTCTTTTGGGTGGTTCTTTCCAGGGGCCTGGAGGAGGTAGTTCTCACATGTGTGCTGTTCACTGTTCTGTTTGACACTCAAAAGGGACTCTTTGCAGATTCCCAGAATTTCTTCTCTAACTGCTCCCTTCATCTTCAGTCCTCTGTCCTGGGAACTCCCACCATCCTGGTCGACCCTGAAAGTTAGCTTTCCATCTTTAACCCAGCATGTCTGCCAGACCCTGACTCAGTTTCTCCATCTTGTATTGTGACCTGGAAATCCTTTTGGGCAGTAAGCTGACATGATCACAGGGCTCAGCTCATTCATTTCCTGTCTTTGAGAAATCATTGTCCTTCATTGCCTGATATCCATTATCTTAAAACTACTTTAATATCTTTGGACCATTTTTAAATTGTTTCCAGCAAGAAAGTAAATGTAGTACCTGTTATTTAATTTTGGATGGAAGGAAAAGTCCCCCACATACAGTTAAAATATGGTGAGAAAGTTACCAACCCCTTCAGAATCAAGTGGGTTTTGGGGCGCCTGGGTGGCTTAGTAGGTTAAGCGTCTGACTTTCACTTGGGTCATGATGTCACGGTTCGTGGGTTCGAGCCCCGCGTCGGGCTCTGTGCAGACTCCAGCTCAGAGCCTGGAGCCTGTTTCAGAGTCTGTGATTCCCTCTCTCTCTGACCCACCCTGCTCACGCTGTCTCTCTCTCTCTCTCTCTTAGAAATAAATAAAAACATTAAAAAAAATTAAAAAAAAAAGAATCAAGTGGGGTTTTTTTTCTCTATATGGGATATAATATTACTTTGTAAGCCTGTGTATATTGTCTTCTACCTGGCAGTCTCCTTATTCCCATTGACTTTCTTCACATATGAAATTGTCAATTTCAAACTAAAGCATGTCAAAGCACTTACATTCTCTCTTATTTATTTTTATTTTTAAGAGGCAATGGCTAACATTTCTTAGCATATTCTTTAGATACTAACCTATCTTTTGAATACATTTGTGAGAATAACCCAGTAAGTATTGTGGATCCTTAAAAGCACTGAGAAAAAGGAAATATGATACACCAAGTTTTCTCACCCAAGGACACCCTATGTGCCAGCACAACAGTCTCACGTAGTTAATTCTCTCTGTCTTCAATCTGGACAGTGAACAGAGGTCAGAAATAGCCTTAAAGGCTCTTCTGAGCCAGGGAAAGTTAAAACTGACTGGAGAATGTGATCTCTGATGAGCACTTTTTGCCTATATCACCAACTGTTTGACCTTACACCCAGAGAAATGTGTTCTTGATGTAGACAACCTGGCAGACAGACCAGTTTGATCAAAGACATAGTCATAACATTTACAGTCTTCTTGTAGCAACTTGAGACAGTACTGACAGAAAAGTCCCAGTTTCCCATGACAGATAGAAACCTGGTCCTCGACAATTTTGAAATAATCATACAAAACACAATCTTGGCAAAATGCATTCAGGGAACTTGTTTTCTCTGATAAAAAAAAAAACTTTATGGCCATTTGAACATAATCTTTAGACTCAAAGTGATTTCATTTCCGCCACATCAAAATTGCTATGGGACTCATTTAGTTTACTTAGGAAATTGTTTTTTAGGTCGGTTCTCAGGTTGCTAACCAGGGAGACATGCCAGTTACAGACACTTAACTCCATACAGAATTTGAGTCCATGTTGTGTGGTGGGGAAATTTTGAATATCAAGGAACTAGCTCTTTCGTGCAAGGGTAAAATGCTTTGACACATACTTGTACAAACAGCTTTTCCAGAAATATTTCTATGATCTACAGAAGAGTGTATTCATTCAAGGTTTTTCCACACCTGAACTCAAACCTACCCAAAGCACATAGAATCAAAAACAGATCTAAAAATGTCTTTTGCTGTTGGAAATGGAAAATATGGCTGTGACTGATTTTGCCTGCCTCACCCCATCTCATACCTCACCTCTGCTAAGAAACAGTTTCCCTCCCTAGTCAAGACCAGGGATAGTAGCCCTTATACCCATTTCACAGACAGTAGTAATTGGCTTGTAGGTGGACATGTGACCCAGACTAGGCTAATTGGTATCTCTCCTCGGTTCTCTTCTAAAGGGAATGTCAGAGTATTTTTTCATCTCTGTCTGGTGAGAGATTTAATAAAATATCTTTTCACTGAGGGAGACTGTCCACAGACTGATAGAGTGAAGCTGGCAATTTGAAGAAGGAGAGAAAGAGATGAAGAGAGAAAAAGGTGTGCCAAGTGTAGTTTGGTCTCTATTTTCATACCTCTCCTTTTAGAAGTATGGACATATGAAATAGCAACTTACTGACTCTTACACTGTTTGATGTTGAGTACTTGTCATTTGTCTCTACGTTAGAGTTGTAATACAAGCAGATGAGTTTAAGATATTAATATATTTTTCATCTTAATAAAGGCATCATTAATACTTTACCTTTAAATATTAAAAATATTTTTTAAGCAGAGAAAATCTACTTATTACTCAAATATGAGAGATTTGATATGGCTAACGAGAGAGATGGCTAAACAGTTTTAGAATTTTCTTGTAAAAAACAAAACATATGAAAAATGGATAAAAGACAAAGATAGTATATTCTTTATTAACAAAAGATAAATAAAAGCAGTAATATCAAATAACTTGTTTACACATAATGTGGTCTCTGTCATTTTATCATCTTTTGGTGAAAGGCCAAAAATGGTCTAAGGTATAAGAAAACAAAAACTGCTAAGAGAAATTCTCTTTGCCTGAGGTAGAAAGAAAAGTAAAATGAAGAGTCATAGTATGTGAAAGCTCTGAAGGAGGAGAAACACACCCTATGGGCATTTCAACGTCATGTCTGAGATGTCTCCGTGTTTTTCAGGGCTGCATTTCTAATTTTTCTCTTTTCTTTCCTTGCAAAGGCCCGTTACTCCCATAAGCCCCAACTGCTCCACCTGCAGCAGGCAACCAATGCCTTCCAGAACCACCATGGTGGTGGTTTCTTCAGCTCTGAGGAATCAGTGATGCCAATCTGGTGCTCTGGATTGCCTTTAAAGTAAGAATATGTGTTGAGGTTTCCCATGATAGATGATGATAGATAGATAGATACATAGATAGATAGATAGATAGATAGATAGATAGATAGATAGATGATAGATAGATATGTTATATATAATATGTATTATATACACGCATATATTTTGAGAGACAGAGCATGTGTAAGCAAGGGAGGAGCACAGTGAGAGGGAGAGAAACTCTTCAGCAGGCCTCCGTCTCACGGAGATCTGTGAGATCATGACCAGAGCTAAGAGATTTCCCGTTATAAAAGCAAGCCAAAAGTATGCAGAGCCACTCAGAAAATAAGTAGAAAAAAAATGAGTCATTCATGTCTCCCATCCCAGTGATAACTGTAGCATTTTGCTGTATGTACTTGGTGCATTAGTTTTGTTACTGTTTTATGTTTGGTAATCTTACTATATATACAAAGGTGTATCTTTACCTCCAGTGTGCCTTTCCTCTGAACATTGAAACAAAAATATTTTCTTACGTTATCCTCATCTCTTCATGCCCATATTTTATTTACTGGCTGAATAATAATATTGAATAATATTTCTACTTTTTATGACTATAAATAAAAACATAGCTAGTTATCTATGTACATAAATACCTTCTGTTAATATTACCTCCTAAAAGTTTATATATAAACTTTAGAAATAAAATTGATACAGAGGAAAGCCTCATAAAATCAAATTTCTTCTTCATGATAGAAAATATAAAGAGAATAGAATAAATTAAAGAAGTACTTTAAAACTAATATTAAAAATTTTCCTTGGGGTTAAAAAGAGGGACAAGAAACTTAAAAGAAAAATTGTGACCACCCTTTCCAAGTGCTATATAAAGGAATGTGTTCTTACTCTGGTAGACTTTCTGAATTTCAAAATTTAAAAAGTAATAATTATTCATTTTTGAGAGAGAGAGAGAGAGAGATGGAGCATGAGTGGGGAAGAGGTAGAGAGAGAGAGAGAGACAGAATCTGAAGCAGGCTTCAGGCTCTGAGCTGTCAGCACAGAGCCCGATGTGGGGCTTGAACCCACAGACTACTAGATCATGACCTGAGCGGAAGTCTATGCTTAACCGACTGAACTACCCAGGTGTCCCATTCATTTAGATTTTTAACTAGTAAGACAGAATATAAAATATGGTTTTAATATTGGGCAGGGGTGGGGCACCTGGCTCAGTCAGTTAAGTACCTGACTCTTGATTTCAGCTCAAGTCATGATCTCACGGGTTCATGAGATAAAGCCCACATTTGGCTCTGTGCTGACAGTGCAGAGCCTGCCTGAGATTCTCTCTCTCTCTTCCTCCCTGACCCACTCATACTCTCTTTCTCCCTCAAAACATAAAATTAAATTTAAAAAAAAAACTTAAAAAATATATTGGGGTGGAAATTGGAGGAGAGCTGGGAATGTCAAGAAGACTGAATGATTTTATTATACAAAAATTATCAATTATTCCATGGTTTAAAAAATGCCATCAAACAAGTAACAATAAAAACTCATATTTATAGGCTATATTACTTAGAGAATGTAAATATCCTTAGTATACAATAAACTGATAACAATCAAATATGAAACCCCATTCCAGATAAAAAGGATAAAACAGATATGCTGACAGTTGAGACAGAGAGAGAAATAACCAATAAATATTTGGAAAGATATACCCAGATAAATAAATACCCAGATACTTTAAACTATGAGAACACATCTTTTACCATCTGTGTAGTAAATGCCTTTTAAAATGATATGGTAGGATAGTGTTGCTAAAACTTAACAAAATATAGATTCCTAGGCTCAGTCTACTTCAGTTACTATCTATTAGGTTGGCTGTGAGGCCCGCTGACTGCCCTGTGTATACATGTAAGGCTCGTGGCTCTACCAAAACCGTATTTTAAGAAACACTAACCTAGAGGTTTTAATAATACAATAGGCCCTCTTGTATGATCTTGGTGAGGTTGTAATTTCTTAAAACTTTCTCAGATGGCTGTCTGAAAATATGTGTTAGTATTTTAAACATGTTTCCCTTTAATGCAGCAGTGTTTACTTAAAATTTTAAAGCAGTATTTGCTGAATATTTAAGGAAATTGTGTGATAATTGGGCCAAAATATAATGTAGTGTTTTCAACACATTATTTATATAGCACAAACCTAGAACTAGAAGTGGATTGGTTAGACTAAGGTATGGAGATCCAGTAGGATACTAAAGCTACCATATAAGGAATAAGATAAATCTGTATGAAGCAATACTGCAGAAATAACCATGATGTGCTGTGTGTAACTTGGTGAGGGGTGAGCAATATAGAACAGTGTGTAAGATTTGATTCAAAGTATGTTTATATGTTTAAATAAGTATAGAAGTTTGGACAGCCATACACAAGACTTAATGGCACTTTCTTGATATGTTTTATATATATTTACATGCATATTAGATGATTTTTTAAAAGTATGTGTATGTAGGTATGAAAGCAATGCAAATATTTAATTTGTTTTAAATATTTCCATTTAAAGATAAAGTAAACCCAGACTCTATTCACATTTGAAAAGAAATATTTGGATAACTAACAAGTTTGGATAAATTTATATAGACAAAGTCAAGTCAAATTTGTAAGGCATGATATAAGCTTGCATTGGATAGAGTGGTACTGGACAGATTATATCACAAAGTAAGCACCTCACAAATTAATATGATTCTTCTAGAGATAGACTTCACTCAGATTTTTTGACTGAACTTAGAATGTCGCAGAGGGGAGAAATACTCAGCTAACTAGAATTGTAAAGCTTAAACCAAAGTCTGTCAGAGATGAAATTAGAGCATGTATTACGAGGAAATACCTACACAGAGGAGAAGTTTCTCTATGACTCTCGTAAAAAGAACATCATAATAAAGCAAAATTAAACATTGATTATCTTTTTCAAAAAATTAAGGCTGCATGGTAAGACATAGAAAATTTATTAAAAGTTTTAAAAAGTGCAGCAGATTTCATTAAAAGCTACAACTCTAAGTTCAAGAGCAGAAAATGTCTTTAGCTTTTAAAATGTAATTTGGTTTATTATGAAGAAAATAATTAAAATGTAATTTGAAATCACTAACTTTCATTTTCTTAAAGTCAAACAGGAGCAAGATGGCTTGAGGGAAATATCAGAGCTGAGAGGCAAACATCGGATAAAAAATTATTCTTAAGGGCTTACAAACTCATAAAAATTAACCTTTCTGGGGAATTAAGATGTAACTCCCTTTCCAAAGATGAACAGTGTTGAATTTAAAATGACAACTAAATGCACAGGATAATGTGCTTATTTCAATGTATATTACGATCCATTACAAGCAACATTGGGGTAGTAAGGTCTCATTAAGTTGCAAGTGACAAATAGTCAATTCTAAAGTAAATAAAAAGGAGGAAAGTAGAGCTTACTGTCTCATATAAGAAGGCAGAGTTGTGGCTTGTAACACTTGGGTTTTGGTACTCACATGATGTCTTCTAGATACTTTCCCTTATTTCTGCTTTCCATCCTGCTACTTTTATTCTCAGATGGATTTTGTCTGTGGGGAGGAAATCTATCAGCAGCCCCAAGCCACAATGTACCTCTGGCTGATGTTCTAACAGAAATACTTTTGCTCAATAGCTTCAACCAGTAATCCCAGAAAGAGTTTGTACTGACCCATCTAAATATCATGTTCTGTATCATGTTCTGATTTAATTTTAATAAGAAATATACATTTGGTCTTCATATCTTTTTTTCTGGCCCAGAGTGGAAACCCTGGAGATTTCCTAAGTGGGGAGAGTGGTTAAAGTGTCTCTTGTCATGTTAATGCATTGACACTTGTAAAGCACAGAAGACTAAGGGTGGTTGCCAGAGGAACCATTTGATTAGAAAGAAGGTTGGAACTTTCAGCCCCTAACCCACTCCCCCCAAGTCTGAGGTGAATTCAGTCACCAGTGACTAATGATTTATCAACCATGCATGCTTAATGAAACCTCCACAAAAATCCAAAAGGATGGGGTTTGTAGGGCTTCCAAGCTGGTGAACTGGTTGGACATGCATCTGGAGAAAGCATGGATACTTTTCACCATTTCCCATACCTTGCCCTATGCATTTCTTCTATTTGGCTATTACTGAGTTACTATCCTTTTCTTACAAACCAATAATCTAGTGGGTAAAATGTTCTCTCTGAGTTTTGTGAGCCTCTCTAGCAAATAAGTCAAACCCAAGGAAAGAGTTGCTGGTATCTCTAGTCTATGGCTTCTTGGTCAGAAGTATGGGGTTATTATTGGCTTTTGAAATAGGGGGTGGGAGTAATCTTGTAGGACTGAGCCCTTAAACTGTGGGCTCTGATGCCATCCCTGGGAAGATAGTATCAGAAGTGAGTGAATTGTAGGACAGCAAGATGGTGTTGGAGAATTGCCTGACATGGAGAAAAACCTGCATGTTGGAATTGGAATTGGAATCATTACATGTCCAGTCCTAAGTTAAGAAAGCTGGGACCACAAGAATGACCAGCTCTCACCAGGCAGAGAAGGGAAAGCTCCCCAAATGAGAACTTACTAGGTATTCCAAAAGTAACAGGAGTCCACCATATCTATCAGCTTTCATGTTTTAAGGAATTATGTGTACTAGGTGGTCTGCTAAGCACCACAAGAAAATAACAGAGTATATTAGACATGGTTCAAGCTTTTGTTACTTAACATTAAGGTTAACAAAGATACCTAAGAATATGCAGATAATAAGTGCTAAAGAGATGAGAGTTCTATTGAGGAAGTAAGATTTAAACCACACCTTGAAGCATGTATATAGTACTTGAATAAGCAGAGAAGGGTATTGCTAGGAATAAACCCATTGACCCATTCAAAGGTGGGACACAGAGACTCAGAGCACAGTGAAGAGAGGCTTTAATCAATGTTCTTGCAAGAGTGGGTATCTGATGGACAGGCACAGTCAGGGCAGTTACAGCAATTTATCTCCTACCATGCAAGTCCCTTCCCAGCTTCCTCATTGGTTAAGTACTACAGAGGTTACAGCCTTACCTGGAAGTTGCCTATGCCCATGGAAGGCAAAAAGTAGTCCAATTGGAAGAAATGTATATTCCCTGATGTGACATGGAGACTTTCAGTCCCTCCTCCCTTTGTTCTTTGGTGCATGCTCACTGCAAAGCCCTTGAAAATGAACCCTCAAAATGGAGAGGTGAAGAAGAACCAGGAAGTAAAGTGTCTAAGGGTTTGGGACTCCATTGTTGGGCAGGGAGGAAGTTTCATACATATTCCCAGCAGGTTGTAAATGTATTGTTAGATAGCACAGATTTTATTTGGTATTTCTGAAAAGGAATCATCTCCCTTAATTCTCATAAATACAGAATGGCATGAGCCAAATTTAAGAGGTAACATTAAATACTTCCATTACCTTTGGTCAACAGTTTTGACCATTGAGCTTGCTCTTGGATGACACTGGCCAAGAATACAGGTTTCAAGGTCAGTTATACTGCTCAGGACCATTCAGGGACAAACACTTTAATATAAAAAATTGCATGCTGGTGTAAGAATAAACTTCTCTTCTAGATGATATTGACTATGTGTTTCAGGAAGTGTTTTTGTTTGTTTGGTTTATGTTTTTTCCCTTAATTCAGTTATTCTACTTTTAGGAATCCATCCAAAAAAGAATCCAAAATGCAGACAGCTGTTTGCACATTTATTGCAGTATTATTTATATTTTGAAAATTTTTTAAAACCTTAAGTGGCCAATAAAAGGGAAATATGTAAATTATATTACATTTACGTAACTAGAGCATGCAGTTATTTAAAAATGCCTTTCCTCAAAAATGAAAAAATCCTTTGAAATGGTAAATTGTTCATGCTCTGTTACCTACAAAAAACAATATGCAAATTTTCATGAGCGTTAGTGAAGTTTTATTAAATGAATTATGATCATAATTAGGTAGATGCATGGATGTGTGTGTGTGTGTGTGTGTGTGTGTGTGTGTAAAGACATGGAAGGAGAGAGCGGGTGGGAAGGAATGGGAGCAGAAGGGAAGAGGGGAAGAAAATGACAGTTACAATACTTACTCATTCTTTCCACAACCATTTATCAAGCATCTATTTGGCAGGCATAGTAGGCACAGTGGGTGGCGCTAGGGGTCAAAAGAACAAGAGCACCGTAAGGGAAGAAGTCATAAAGGAAAGAAGTAACTAAAGAGCTGAGGAGTACAGTTAAGGAGAAATACAAGGCATTCAGCAGTTGCATGAGGGGAAGCTGGGCCAGCCTTGGGGAGAGGGCAGCGTCTCTGAGGGAGCCACAATTCTGCTGAGAAGAGCATGCTAGAAGGATGTGGGAGACATGTAGGGTGGGAGGTGGAAGCACTATGATCAGGGGTCCCTAATGTAGGAACTGGAGGTGGGTAAGTGCAAAACCCTTGGAAAGAACTGCAATAAAGCCTTTAAGCCCGAGGCTTGGGCAGTGAGCGTGCCGTGAGATGAAGCAAGAAATACAGGCAGGGGCCAAAGCATGCCAAGCCCCAGATACAGTGTGCTGATTGCTGCACTGCGGGGTTATTGACGTATTTCTCTTCTCATTTTCATACTTTTCAGTACACAGTATTTCACAACTTTGGTGTTGAGTATACTATACTTTTATAACTAGGGGGAAAATAGGCAATTAGGAAAACAGGGCCCTGAAACACTGAAGAGGGATGAGTCCTTTGGGAGACTGTGCTGAACCACTTTTACCTCTCTGGGCTCTTCATCCATCAAACCTGGGGGCTGGATGCTGATTTCCCAAAGTCCCTTGGTTTCTGCAACTCTTCTCTCTTGAAGATGCCAGAAGTGAACAGTGCAGTAAGCACACCGGAGGGTCTTGTCCTAACCTGCCTCTGTCTGGTGTCACTGCCCCGGCTCTGCCTCAACAGCCGAGCATTTCCTTCTCACCGTGTGCACTCGACACTACAGCTTCCTTGTGTTAGAGAATGGAGCCTCTTTCACTGTTTAAAAAATTAATCCAGCAAACCTGGAGTTGAATGAAAAGAGAAAAAAGGGGAAAACTCAATCAATACATTATTTTTGAGCATTTTCTATTTGTTTATTTATTTTGAGAGAGAGAGCGAGATCAAGAGAGTGAGTGGGGAAGGGGCAGAGAGAAAGAAAGACGGAAGCCCAAGCAGGCTCCACGCTATCAACACAGAGCCCAATGTGGGGCTCAAGCTCATAGACTGTTAGATCATTACCTGAGCTGAAACCAAGAGTTGGACAATTAATAGACTGAGCCACCCATGTGCCCTGAATGTTTTCTATTTAAAGGGCACCCTAGGTGTTATGGGCAATAAAGGTTTGGAAAGCTGGGGGTATCGGCTTTAAAAACGTTTATAGTCTAAATAGCAAGACAAGTCAGAGGTATATCAAACAGTAAGTAAACATACCAGGTGGGGTAGGAGAGAGGCAGAAAACAAGAGAGTGTCTCCAAAGCACATGGGCTTTGGAATTAGAATTAAGTGACTAGACTACTCCCAGCTGTACTAAAATAAGGACAGAATGGCTTTTCTGGCCTCTTTTTTGTCTTCATTATGAAGAGAAGAATGTCTTCCTCTCCTGGGGTGAGGCTTAAAATAGTGCATACTCAACCACTTGGCTTTTAGTGGGTATTTAGTAGACGTCACCTCCCCTCCCATGGGACATCAGAGGAACCTGGGAGCTGAATGAAGGTTAAAGGGTTTTGGTTTTGTTTTGCTTTTTTAAGTTTTAGAAGGATCATGAAGAGGTTGGGAAATAATGTCATCGAGGATGGGGGAAAGAAGATGGGGAAGAAAAAGGCAGAGGTAGGAAAACCAGCAAATATTCAGAGGAACCTTATGAGGATAGACTGTACAGAGTGAACTTTTAGTTCTTTTCATGGATGGGAAATGAGGCAAAGGTTTTTGCTTCCATGAGAGGTCTGAAACCCAAGCTTCCATACAAGATGGCTCAGCGGTGGAAAGGTCTATTCCCACCCTTGATACTCAACTTATTACTTTTACTGGCCCAGGTATGATTTTTATAGACATTCTAGGACTCCTTTCCTTTCTGCTTTCAGAGAAACATGGTTAAGTAGCATGGTATCTGATAGATGGGAATAGGTTTTCCTCACATGTTTAAGCTGCAGTGAAACAAAGTTTAACAAATTTGTTGATGGAAAGTTTTTTCATTAAAAGTGAAGTTAAGGGGTGCCTGCGTAGCTCAGTCAGTTAAGCATCCGACTTTAGCTCAGGTCATGATCTCGGAGTTCATGAGTTCTAGCCTTGTATCAGGCAGGCTCTGTGCTGACAGCTCAGAGCCTGGACCCTGCTTCAGATCTTGTGTCTCCCTCTCTCTCTGCCTCTACCCCATTTGCACTTTGTCTCTCTCTTTCAAAAATAAATAAAGATTTTTTTAAAAAGCACAATTAAATTTTTAAAGATTCAGTTAGAGAATTTGTCAGTGCAATTCAAATTATAAAAATTTAATATGTTTTAAAATTTTAATGGATAATCCCTACTTCTTGGTGCTTGCATATTTAATTCTTCACTTTCTGGAAACATATCTATATTTATTTAAGAGAATAGGACTAAAGAACTGTGGTTAGCCTCTTCATTTCATTGGGAGCCTTCCAGAATACTTAAATAATTGAGAGAAATATATTAGAACTGCGCACCTTTGGCAGCATTTCCTAGCATTAATTTCTTTTCAGGCAGCTTTTCCATGTTCAGAAGAGTTGTGACATTACACAGCCTTTTGTGAAATTGTTTGCTCACCATCTTGCTTTAGATTACATCTAGTAACTACAAAACATGATGGCTCATCCCACAGGCTTTCCTTGGAATGTCAGTAACTCCCACTGAACCTACTAGAAGTGCCACAGTAGTGTATACTCAGAATCTAAAGTTTTATTTTGTTTTGTTGTTTCAACCCACATTTTTGTAAATTACTTAAGGAATCATATACGGCATCAACTTAGGAGTAGTATGTGAACCAGGTTATATGTGCAGAGCTCTCTGAAGCCTCTTCATGGTCTCAACTTTCAGGAGGTTTTGAAAATCTCCAGAGCCTGAAATGATTCTCTCTTGGTTCTGCTGTAGCCAGAAGAGGATCTGAAGCAGAAATGTCTAGATTGCTTTTCTTCTTTTTGTTTTTCCCTCCAACTAGCATGAACATGCTGAGCTCTGGGGCCTGAGAGAAACATACATTAATCTTTTCCTTCTTACTGTGCTGGGGCCAGTGACAGGTTAGGGACACTAAAGTAATAAAGAAATTTGAAATCCATGAGATGGCTTAGCTGTGGGGTGAAGTTCTCTTTAGAGGTTTTTAAGTGGAGAATGTGAAAGAGAGAGCAGCAGAGAAGGAGAAGAGAGTTTGTACAGTAGGAAATAGGATTGATTAAAAGCACTCCCTCAAAATACCCCAAAATGTAATTAGGCTTGTTTTTCTCAATGAAGACACTCAACTCATGTTTTTAAAAAACCCATTATTCTCGGGGCGCCTGGGTGGCTTAGTCGGTTAAGCGTCCGACTTTCGCTTAGGTCATGATCTCGCGGTTCGTGGGTTCGAGCCCCGCGTCGGGCTCTGTGCTGACTGCCAGCTCAGAGCCTGGAGCCTGTTTCAGTCTGTGACTCCCTCTCTCTCTGACCCTCCCCTGCTCACGCTGTCTCTCTCTCTCTCCTAGAAATAAATAAAACATTAAAAAAATAAAATAAAAAACCCCATTATTCTCAAAGTGACAAAACTAGAGTGATGGAGAATAAATCAGCAGTTTCCAGGAGTGAGGGTTGGGGGTCAAAGTGTAACTATTGTAGTATGAGAGAGAGATGCTTTGTGGTGATGGAGAACTTCTGTACCCTAACTTTGGTTATGGTTAGCAGAATCTGCATATATGATAAAATATCCTAGGGCTATATATCCTTGGGGGAAAAGTGTCTGCAAAAGCTGACAAAATCTGAATATAGTCTGTATTTGAGTTAACAGTATGTTACCAGTGTCGGTTTCTTGGTTTTAACAACTTACTGCAGTTCTGCAAGATATTATTATGGGGAAACAGAGTGAAGCGTACATGGTCACTTCTTACAGTCAAACTGTCTCAAAATAAAAAGCATTTTGTACTTATTTTTATTTTTTAAGTTTATTTATTTTGAGAGAGAGAGAGCAAGCACAGAAGAGGGGCAGAGAGAGGGAGAGACAGAATTCCAAGCAGGCTCCACCCTGTCAACCCAAAGCCCAACATGGGGCTCAAACTCATGAACCATGAGATCATGACCTGAGCCAATATCAAGAGTTGGATGTTTAACCAGCTGAGCCACCTAGATGCCCCTCAAAATGAAAAGCATTTTTTAGAAGTCCACGCTTTACCTATGATAAAATATAAAGCTCAGTTGTCACTTACATTTATTTTTTTATTTTTATTAGATTTCTAGTTAGTTAACATTGAGTACACTATTGGTGTCAGGATACAATTTATTGATTCATCACTTACAATACCCAGTGCTCATCACAACAAGAGCCCTCCTTAATACCCATCACCCTTCCAGCCCATTACCCTACCTGCCTCCCTGCATCAATACTCAGTTTGTTCTCTATCATTAAGAGTCTCTGTTGGGAGCCATTCTGAGCCCACTAGTCGAGAAAACTCCTGGTGAGGTTAAAGCAAGTTTGCACGGTCTCTTGCCAATCAGATGATGACCGATATCCACCCCCACTCAATTATTTCTGCTGGAGCACCGACCCCTAGGGTACCTTGTTGATCAATATCGGGAGTGACTTGTCCCCTTATTCCGGCCCTGGTATGATGATTGCACCTTGTGAAGGAACTTATTGTGGGGACTTCTTTTGATTATGGGAACAGACATCGTGTCTCCAGAAGGTCCTGTTTCCCTCCATACTTTCCCTTGAGCTATGAACAGGCTAATGAGCCCTACTCATAAAAGATTGACCTTTACACGTACAATTCTGTTTCTACCGTTGCGTTAGTCCAAGATGTTCATACAGCTCAACATGCAAATCAACTAACCAAATATGTCTCTCATGCCCTAGCTATTCAAGAAATCATAAAGCAGACACAAAGGTAAAGGCACTCGTAGAGGCTATTCTACGTATTGGGAAATAAGCTAAACTCTTTAAAGGTATGGTTGGCTCTCTGGTGCCATAAAGCATATAACTGGAAAATCAAGTCTTGCCCAGAGACAAAGAGCCTAACTTAGAGAAAAGGAACAGATAGAGCAGAAGATAAGTTAGTACCTACACCTTTGCTAACTGATGGTGTTTAGCAGCCCCTTCCCTAAGGCCTACTTTCCACAAACACCTTCTCTTCCCCTGGCAGCTGTGATGAGGATGGATAAGAGTATCTACAAACCTATGACTTAATCTTAACGTTATTAAAATGTGAACACCTTGTTATTTTCTTAGTTACTCAACCTCACTATAATTGGGGCAGTTCTGCAAGAAGACTTCTGTAAAACCTGTGTCTGTACATTTTCCAACAACACCTTATCACAAAGAGCTATCCATTGTAAACATTCCATTCCCTGATGCCATGTTAACATTTGACCTATAAATAAAGACACCAAAACCGACAGGACAGAGATGCCTGCCTGGTGATCAGAAAGGATCTCGGGGCTCTCTCACTCTCTTTCGCCGACACCGTCCATCCTTCAGGGACCCCTGCACCTGTGGGAGCCGGAGCGGCCTCCGACAAGTCTCTTATGGTTTGTTTTCCTCCTTCTCATTTTTTCCCCTTTACATATGTTCTTCTGTTTTGTTTCTTAATTTCCACATATGAGTCAAATCATACAGTATTTGTCTTTCTCTGACTTATTTTTTTTTAACAATTTTTATAGTTTATTTTTGAGACAGAGACAGAGCATGAGTGGGGGAGGGGGAGAGAGAGAGAGGGAGACACAGAATCTGAAACAGGCTCCAGGCTCTGAGCTGTCAGCACAGAGTTCAACATGGGGCTCCAACCCACGAACTATGAGATCATGACCTGAGCGGAAATCAGACACTTAACGGACTGAGCCACCCAGGCGCCCCTCTCTGACTTACTTCACTTAACATAATACTCTCTAGCTCCATCTACATCATTGCAAATACGAAGATTTCATTCTTTTTGCTGGGTGAGTAATATACCAGTGTGTGTGTGTGTGTGTCTGTGTGTGTGTGTGCACGCACATTATATACACACTTGCACGCACCCCACTTCTTCTTTATCCATTCATTAGTCAGTGGACATTTGGGCTCTTGCCGGGAGCCTCACCGGCCTCTCTGGATGGCAGTCACAGCAAGGAAACTGGTATCTCCTTCTGCTACTACTGGCTCATGTTGTAAATGAGGCTGCTGGTATTGACCAGGTCTCACAATATTCCAGATCAGACCGATATTCCGCACACAGATTGATCATAAGGAAAAGCATGTCCTTGCCTTTCCAAAGATGATTGTCAAAAGGCCCTTCCTAAGGGTCTTGCAGATCCAAGACTTACATAATAAAGGAGGCTTGAGTCTGGCCCTGAGGCAAAGAGCCTAATTTAGAGTTAAGGGCAAATGTCTACCCCCACCCATTTGTTTCTGCCTGGAGCATTTTCTGGCCTTGTATATGCTGATTACTCCTTGTGAAGGAACCTATTGAGGAACTTCTTCTTTTGTGATTATGAGAGCAAAGGTATCTCCTGAAAGACCCGTTTTTTGACCCCTGCTCACAGAGAAGTAACTTCACCCTCTTATGCTAAAAACATTGTGTGGTATGCTAAAGATGCCTTCCTTCCCCATAAGATAAGCATCTAAATCCCCTACCTCAATCACTATTGATAAAGGTTATGCATGAGTCTTCTACAAATCTATGTTCTGGGAAATTCTTACATATCAAAGTTTGATGTCAGAAATCATTGTCTAAGGCAAATGCCACTTCTGTGCCATCTCAAAAACACTTAAAATAAAGTTGAGCCCCAGTCAGAGCAGAGATGCCTGCCTGGTGACCAGAAAGAATTTCCAGGGCTCTCTCAGTCCCTCCCTCGCCGACACCGTCCATCCTTCAGGGACCCCTGGACATGCCGGAGCCGGTCTCCAGCAGGCTCTCTTCACAGTTGGGCTCTTGTTGATGCTGCTGCTATAAACATTGGGATGCCCATACCGCCTTGAATCCCTGTATCTTTTGTCACCCACATTTCTGGTGAGGAAACTGAGCCCTGCTGCAGATTTGAGCTGTTTGGAATCCCTTAGAGTTCTCAGTCAATGCCTGCACCCGATAAATCTGTCAGCTCATTTTTGTATCTCAGGAAAATGACCTCTGACATCAGTAGAACCAACTCTGATGATAAAATTTCCTCCAACACCAAGGGGTGGGGATGGGATAATAGAAGGCATAGCTGCTCTCATTTGACAAAAGATAAGAATACTTTTTCATGTACCTTGCAAATATATCCAGAATTGACAACTGTAGCTGCTGTTTTAGGGACTTTAGGTGATTTATCCCCCAGTCAATACATGATATTCAGTCCAGTTTTTCACAAAACAATGGGCAACACTACTAAGCAAGATTTTCCAAAGGCCCTTGTGAGTTTCTTCTGTGATGCTCCATTATGTGGCATGGTGCCTGACAAGCAGACGATGCTCAGAAAGTATTTGAAAGACTTGTGTAATGGAAGCTCCATGAGGTTAGGGGATTTGTGTTCTATACGCCAGAGTGTCCAGCAACTAGAAATGGGTCCAACACATGGAAGGTACTCATAAACATGTTTCATATGAAGGATTGTATTCTGTTCTTTAGCCTTTATTATCCAGGCTGCTTTCATTCTGCCTTTGGAATGGTTCTGAGAGAGACTGGTATATTAACTTCAGGGCACCACAAAAGAAGTAAACCACAGGAACCAGCCAATAATCAATGAGTACGTCATGGCTGTGATTTTTCATTAAAACTTGGGTATACATATTGACTACACTGACTACAGCGTAGGAAAAGAAAAGGAAGGACTTGAAGCTGGATTCACAATGTGACTGTTCCCCAAAACCTGAAGAAGAATACACCTGTAGTCAGCCCTCCATTCTTTGTCTTACTTCACTGTTTTAAGATCTATCCTGTCTTGACAGTCCCTTTCATTCTCTCCTATCCCTACATTCTCAAAATGGAAACTTCAAAAGCCAAGTCTCTGTGACTTTGTTTTTCAGAGGAAGGTAGCTCCTTTTTTACCTAACAAATCAAAACTGTGTTGTCATTTGTCCAAAATGTTCATCCAGGTGTTGTGCTAAGCAGGAGAGCTGCCCAGCACTGAGTGCATGCTGCCTCTACCCTAGAAAGCAGAACAGGTCATAGCGAAGGCATTTCAGGTGTGGAACAGCATGGAAAAGAACACCATATGTTTCAGAGATAAGGAGCTTGAGTTGATTGAGGGGGAGAGTACTTTGTGGGAAAAATTGGCAAACAAAGTATGTGAGATAGGATTGGGTTGGAATAAACATCGAAAGATGCCAGGAGCAATCTACTAATGGAGACCAGCAGCAGGTAGTTCGAGAAAAAGCATGTCAAACCTGCCGTGAGACACTATCTGGTCTGAAGCCTCCCTTCTTCCCAGCCTCCTTCCCCCTAGACCCTTAGTTCTCTGCTCAGGCAACACTGGGCTTCCTTCTACTTGCCAAACTGTTCCCACTTCATTTTTTCATTGTCTGGTCCTGTGTGTGTGTGTGTGTGTGTGTGTGTGTGTGTGTGTGTGTGAGAGAGAGAGAGAGAGAGAGAGAATTCACATACTATAAAATTCATCTACTTAAAATACATCACTCAGTGATGCTTAGTGTATTTACAGAGTTATACAACCATCACCACTGTCAAATTTCACAGCGTTTTATTGCCCCAAGAAGAAACACTGTTGCCATTATTAGTCACTTCCCATTCCCCTCCATCAGTCCTGACAATCACCCACCTACTTTGTGTCTATCTGGATTTGCCTGTTACAGACTTTTCCCAAAATGCAGTCATGTGATATGTGGCCTTTTATGCCTGGCTTCTTTCATTTAACATAATGTTTTTAAGGTTCATCCATGTTTTAAGATGAATAACTAGTTTATTTCCTTTTATGACAGAATAATAGGAACATTTCATCCAGTGGCTATTCAACACTTGGCTTATTCATTCCTCAGGTGATGGAAATTTAAGTTGTATCACTTTTGGCTATTAGGAATAATGCTGCTATGAATATGCATGTGTAAGTTTCTGTGTGGGCATATGTTTTAAATTCTTGGGTATTGCTTAATTATCTTTTATTTACTCTGCAGACAGGAGCTGAAGCTCCCTTTCCTCATCCTCTGAACCAACATACTGTATCACTCCTTCCAATTATGTGGTCTTGTCGTACCTTATATGTTTCCTTTAGTTATCTGTCACAGCTGTGCTTTACATAATTTAGTGGATATATAATCAGTACCAATCAATATTTGTTGGAAGCATGGACAGTGGCTTGCTTGCCCTATTTTATACACCCTTATTCACATAAATAAGTTAACCACAAAATTGCCACGAGTGTACAGTTACTTGTCTGAGTACATCTGTAGTCTACAGTTTTCCCCACTTTTCTGTGGTGTTATTATTTTTTTAACTTTTCACTACTTAAAGGGAAAAAGCTTATAAATGGGAAAAATTAACCTCCTACATAATGCTTTTTCACAGTATTGAATTTATTTGAAAAAAGATAGAGAATTAAATGCTATTATAATGTGTTCTTGACAAAGGCATTTAGAATGACAGCACAATGTAACTTGAAACATTCACAATTCTCTTGGGATTGGCACAAAACTATCAAAGAACGCTAACCCTGGTAAAAATAAAATCATTTTTTCTATAAATTTCTTATGTCAATTAATTTATGAATAATATAATTGGGCAATGAAAACTTCCCCTAAGTGCTCTGAATTTGAAATTAGCTGCAGATATAACCTTTGCCTTTTTATTTGGGTCCTATCATGGCTCAGCTTACTGAATATGTGAAAGAACCATTTAACATCTTTTAAATATTAAAAAGTAATGTGGGTGCCACGTATAATTTTATTTAACAACTACAGGTATCTAAAGCCAAAAATACCTCTAGAAACTTTTCTTTTCCTATAAATTATTATGATGCGTGTGTATGCTTGTGTATGTATGGAGTTGTTCTGTTTTGTTTTGTTTTTCTTTCTTTCCTCTCTTCAGGCCCTTTGCATCTGTCGTGTTCAGGCAGCCACACTTGTCCTAAGCCACAAAGCCTCGCGTGTTTAGAGGGTTAGTGCATGTGACAGTTGACGTTCTCTTCAGAGACATTCCATGGGAATACCTCATTTTCACTTAGACTCAGTTTTGTTACTGTTCCTTTGAAGTTTTAATTTTTAAATGATTGCAAATTCTCAGCGAGTTTCACAAGTAGCATTACATTTTTAAGTCAGAAATTTGATTTTGAAATTTCATGTTTCATTGACATCATTAAACACTCTTTTTCTAAGGATGGATCCGTGATTTTCTAACATTTTAACCTATATTTTAGATGCACCTACTTTGTGCCAGGTACTTTTCTAGCCAATAAACATATAAATAATGAACATTGTAACCTCCACCACAAAACGCTATCAAATTTCAGTTTCTTCAGGGTACAGTCATTTGGTTCTCAATAATCTGGTGAGCTACCCAGATAAGATCATATTCTTTTTAAAGGTGGAAAATATAGGGCTTTGGGAGGTTAAGAGGCATGTCTATGTTTATTACCTGTTTGGACAGATCCGGGAGCAGGAACCAGATGCTTTGACTTTCAGGCCAAAGTTCGTTACACATCTGAGGCCTTCATCTGTACAAACACCGTTTGCTAAGCAGAGGAGTGCAAGCGGATTTAAAGGTGAACGTTCCCCTGATCGAAAGAAAGAAAACAAAAATTTCTTATTTTTAAGATTTTTAGAAACACTCTTTAAATTAAACAAGTGAAAGATAATTAAAAACTATGCTGCCCTATTTGTTAAAAAAAAAAGTGTCCATTTCGGAAAATATTTTGTTTAACGTAGTCCTGGTGGATGGGTGCAGAATGTGTGGATACACACAGAGGGATTTAATCCAGCTCAAACTTTGTGTACATTTATTTATTTTTCCAAGATTTTTATTCATTCCTACTGGCCTACCTCCCAGTGATTTGAGAAATAGTAATGCTTTGTACCTTTCAGAAAAATTGAGCGCCTCACTTGGCTTGCCCTTTTATTTGACATTAAGAAATCGGTGGACATAAGAATAAGGCTAAGCCAAATGAATTCGTCTAGTGATAGGGCAAAGTAGTGGACTGCAAAATAAGGAAGTTTTAGCTAAAAGGCTGAATTACAGCCTGGTCACCAGAGTGAGACACTTTCTGTTCAACTTTGGAGATATAATAATAGCTTTATGATAGTCACTTCCCGAGGCATGGCTGAAATACTCTGGCCTGGGAGTTGTCAGGGAATTGACAAAATCATGAAATTCATGGGTAAGAATTTAACTAGAAATTGAAATTTGCCTCTGATGGGACTTGAATTGCATCCCACTAAAAGGAATATGTCGGAGTCCTAATCCCCATTACATCAGAACGTGGTCTCATTGAGAGATAGAGTCTTCACAGAGGTAATCAAGTTAAAATGAGGTGATTTTTGTTAATTCTTCCCCAACAGAACTGGCGTTCTTATAAAAGGAGGAAATTTGGACACACCCACACCCACACATGCACACACAGGTGAACATGCAGACAGCCATGGAGAGAAGCCCTGAACACATCCTTCCCTCACAGCCCTCAGAAGGAACCAACCCTCCCAATACCTTGATTTCAAAATCCCCACCTCCAGAATTACGAGATAAATTTCTGTTGCTCGGGCCACCCAGTTTGTGGTACTTTGTTACTGTAGCTCTAGAAAACCAAGACTCCAAGATCTTCACTCTCCTTGCTGCATTCCGTCAGAAAACCCATCAGTAAGCATGTATTTAATGAAACCCTATTATGTGAATACCTCTGGAGTAGTATCAAAGAAGTAGTAAATGAAGTGCACAGCCCTTACTGTCCTGAAGCTTTATTGTCTAGTTGGGGCCAGAAGATACCACCTTAGGAAACACAAAGTAACAAGATAATAGTTGATTAAGTTAATGTGGTAGAACTGTGTACTAATGTCCCTCAAACCCAACTGATACAGAGACTTCTATGGTTTTTTTGTTTCGTTTTGTTTTCTTGGTAGATTTTCTTCACAGCTTTGTTGAGATATCCATATATCATAAAATTCACCCATTTAAAGTATACATTTCAGTGGTTTTTCATCATGCAGAGTGTAACCTTCACCACTACCTAATTTTAGAATACTTGAAGACCCCAAAAGAGACCTTGTTCATACCCATTAGCAATCACTCCCACCTCCCACTTCTCCAGCCCCAGGAAATCATTAATCTACTTTCTATCTCTCTGGAATTGCCCACTCTGAACATTTCACATTAATGGAATCATGTAACATATGACCCTCTGTGACTGGCTTCTTTCACTTAGCATAATGTTTTTAAGGCTTGTCTATAATGTAACATGTATTAGCACTTCCTTCCTTTTTCTAAGCAAATAATAATCTACTCTATGATTATCCTACATTTTCTTAATCCATTCATCAGTTGATGGACAACTGATGTTGGGGTGTTTCCACTTGGAATTGTTATGAATAATGCTTCTGTGCACATTCATGTATACATTTTTATATAAATATACATTTACATTTTTCTATGTATATAGCTAGTAATGGAACTGTTGGGTCATATGGTAACTCTATGTTTAGCTTTTTGGAGACCCCTTTTAAAAGAAAAAAAGTATTGCTTGCTCTTAGTGCTGCTTGTTATTTTTATTATAATCTCTGCCTAAGTATGTTTAAATATCATGTCCATCCTATCTAAAACAGCATCCTCCTATCACAGACAGTGTACCACACAGGCCTGCTGGATCATCTTCATAGCATTTAACTGTTGGGAGCCATTCTGAGCCCACTAGTCGAGAAAACTCCTGGTGAGGTTAAAGCAAGTTGGCACGGTCTCTTGCCAATCAGATGAAGACCGATATCCACCCCCACTCAATTATTTCTGCTTGAGCACTGACCCCTAGGGTACCTTGTTGATCAATATCGGGAGTGACTTGTCCCCTTATTCCGGCCCTGGTATGATGATTGCACCTTGTGAAGGAACTTATTGTGGGGACTTCTTTTGATTATGGGAACAGACATCGTGTCTCCAGAAGGTCCTGTTTCCCTCCATACTTTCTCTTGAGCTATGAACAGGCTAATGAGCCCTACTCATAAAAGATTGACCTTTACACGTACAATTCTGTTTCTACCGTTGCGTTAGTCCAAGATGTTCATACAGCTCAACATGCAAATCAACTAACCAAATATGTCTTTCATGCCCTAGCTATTCAAGAAATCATAAAAGCAGACACAAAGTTAAATGCACTTGTAGAGGCTATTCTACGTATTGGGAAATAAGCTAAACTCTTTAAAGGTATGGTTGGCTCTCTGGTGCAATAAAGCATATAACTGGAAAATCAAGTCTTGCCCAGAGACAAAGAGCCTAACTTAGAGAAAAGGAACAGTAAGGGCAGAAGATAAGTTAGTACCTACACCTTTGCTAACTGATGGTGTTTAGCAGCCCCTTCCCTAAGGCCTACTTTCCACAAACACCTTCCCTTCCCCTGGCAGCTGTGATGAGGATGGATAAGAGTATCTACAAACCTATGACTTAATCTTAGTGTTATTAAAATGTGAACACCTTGTTATTTTCTTAGTTACTCAACCTCACTATAATTGGGGCAGTTCTGCAAGAAGACTTCTGTAAAACCTGTGTCTGTACATTTTCCAAAAACACCTTATCACAAAGAGCTATCCATTGTAAACATTCCATTCCCTGATGCCATGTTAACATTTGACCTATAAATAAAGACACCAAAACCGACAGGACAGAGATGCCTGCCTGGTGATCAGAAAGGATCTCGGGGCTCTCTCACTCTCTTTCGCCGACACCGTCCATCCTTCAGGGACCCCTGCACCTGTGGGAGCCGGCTCGGCCTCCGACATTTAACACTATATGAAATTTGTTTACTTGTTTATTTATTTTTTTAGTTTATTTTTAAGAGAGAGAGATTTGTTTGTTTATTGCCCATCACTTATCCCTTACTAGTATATAAACTACACCCCCCAAAAAAATGTCTTATTCATTTCTCTATTCCCAATACTTAATATTGAACCTGGCACAAACTAATTGCTCAGTAAACAGTTAACACAAAATAACAAATTAAAATAAGACCCTTCCCTGGATAACTTGAATATTCTGGAGATTCTTAAATTCTAGTTTGAGAAATTCTTATTTGTATAGTATGTCCAATGTAAGAAGTTTCCAAAAAAAATGAAGAAAATAAGCCCATGGGCTAAATGAGACTTGAGTTGGACCATAAGACTTAGTTGGGCAGAAGAGACGGGTTTCAAACAGAGAGAGTGGCATGACCAAAAGGTATAGATGTGGAATATTCAGAACTTCACTATTGCATCCTTTTCATAAAACAGGCAAATATAGATTATTGATTAGGCTTCTTTGTGTTGTATATCACAGAGTACAAAATCAGATTGACTTAAAAGATCCCATTTTGGGTAATATAACTATGAAGTACAGGGTTAACTAAATCTTGAGTCCCTATGGACACAGAGACCTTTATGCTTCTTCACAGCTTAGACTCTTTCTCCATTTCTCAATTCTGCTCACCTCTATAGGTTGACTTCATTTTCTGGCAGATTATTTCCATCTCTGGAGTGATATGGCACTGGGTAATCCCAAACCTACATGATGATGATTGATGATTCAAAGGAAGAAGCTAGTGTTTCTCTAAGTATCCATACTATGAACATCAGGGACGTTTATAATTGAGAATGTACATTCTTTGCCCATCCCAGCAACTGGAGTAATAGGGTGTTCTAGTTGGCTGAACCTGCATCCCATTCAGGAAGGAGCATATGTTTCATGGCACATGGTTTTGAGTGTTTGGCTTCATCCAAACCAGACAGGCTAGATTTCCTATTGAAAAGAAGTATTATTTTCTCAGGAGAAGGGTGGAGGCTGTTGGAAAGGCTAGTAATAACAACAAAAGTAACAGTAACAGTAATGATAACCGAACACTTCTGGAGAGAAATAGGCATAAAACAATCTTCTGGTCTGGAAAAGCTAGATTTTCAAGTCTCTTAAATCATAGATGATGACATTTATGTGTGTGGCCGTGCTGGGAACCCCTTCTTTAGGATTTCTCTTTAAAAATAAGGGTATTTCTGAAATCTAGCAGCAAGGTTTCTTTTTTGAAGATGGAAAGCCCTGCACGTATGCAGCAAATTTATAAGTAACAGAGCACAGGATTTTGTAAGGAATTCTACATTCATTTTGTCTGCACATTTTTTAAAAAATATGAGTCCCCCTAAAAGGATTCATTTTTTTTCTCTCTCTGGGCCCTTAATACAAGAACATCCATTTCTCACAGGAAGGGTTTGTGATTGTCCGTAGTTATTTCCATCTGAGCATCCCTCCCTGTAGGAAGCTGGCGTCTGGGAATCTAGACGGTTTTCCACTGTGTCTGCTATTTTAGGTTGTTTGTTTTTCTTAGAGAACCAAAACAAGAAACACCATTAGTGGGAGAACCAATTAAGAAGCACCAGTGAACAAAAGGAGATGAAATAAAATAATACTCATTCTGAATATTTACTTCCATTAGCCCAGTTTTCTGTCCAAACTTTTCTCTACTGAGAGCTAAGTAAAAGACCGCATATTGTAGTTAGCCCAGTGAGCAGATATTCATAAAAACTCAAAGCATATGTGCAAGTAAACGAGAAGATCTGAATGTTTTTTCTAAAGCTTGTATAGCTGGTTGTAGAATTCCGTATTTTTAGTGGTAAGCAAGGTGACAATGTTTTGGTTATGAATCTGTCACCTTTTTTACTTCAAAATGCATTAATTAAATTGTTTTAAAAACAGGTATTGAGCTTTCCATATTAAGGAATGGACACAGTAACTTTGTACATTACTCAGACTTTGTCTCAAGGAGTATACCAATAGCAGGGAAAACTGACAAGAAAAAACCATAAGTGCACAATAGAGTTTCTACAAGTGTGTTAGTAGACAAACACATGATATATGAGTGCAAGAGTATATAAGAATGAACAAAATAATTTTCTGATAGGAATTTAGGGTAAAGCTTGGTGTAGGAGGTTGCATTGAAGCTGGGATTTTAAAAGATGAGTAGGTTTGTCATAGGCAAAATGTGACTGTGTTCTATTTTTCAATGTTCTACTCATTTATTCCTGATTTTCTCTAACCTGTTAGGTGCAATCATTAAGGAGGTATTTTTTTCTTTTTTCTAAATCCTTACAAACCAGTTGTATTTACTAGAAGTGCTACCTCATCTCTGGGTGGTTCAGTCAGTTAGGCATCCAACTCTTGATTCTGGCTCAGATCGTGATCTCACAGTTTGGAAGATCGAGCCCCACATCAGGCTCTGTGCTGGCAGCACAGAGGCTGCTTGGGATTCTCTCTCTCCCCCCTTTCTCTGCCCCTACTCTGCTTGAGCTCTCTCTTTCTCAAAAACAAACAAACAAACAAACAAACACACATGAAATATTTTTTAAAGAAATGCTGCCCCATCAAACTTGGTGATTGTTCTCTTAGATCAAGGTTCATTGGCAACATCTTGCAGCCTCCATGGTATTTGAGAGTCTTACCAGGTGTCTCGCTCTACTGCAGCTTCTGCCACAGTTCAGGCACTAGCAACAGAAGTGAGTCAAGGAGCCATGCACCTTTGTGGAAATAAGCCTCCTTACTTGTCATTACACTGTGGGGGTAGTTCTTGACTTGCAAGTCACAGGATGAGGGCAGTCTGTTTGGACTCAATGTTCTGAGGCAAGCGACTGCGCTCCGTGCACCATGTCTTCCCTCCTCCCCCATCACCTCCAAGACCACAGGTGAACTGGCCTAGGTTATCTATACCACAAGCCAGTCGTCAGCATATCATGTTAGAAGTCACCCTTAGCATCTCCTTTCCCGGTGTATTGTTGCAGCAATGTTGAGATTCACAGCAGGAAGAGAATCTGCCTTAAGTAGTCCAACTTGCCCTAAGAGGCTTAGGTCTTGAGACATGTTATCACTGTGATGGAGACTGATGAGCCTCAGAGACCATTTTCACCCCAACAGTATATTTAGTCTGGGCCACCTTCTATTGTCATGAATGAGGCTTTGTGCTATATGAACTCATATTATTTACTTGTTTCAGTATTAAGTATGGGAGCCCACGACGTAACCAAATTTAAAATTTTCCATCTCTGCCACACATGGGCTTTTCACCCCTCCTCTACTTAGGCCTGTCTTCACATTCTCCCCCTCGTTATTCATGTGCAGTGTGTCTTCTGGTTGTGCAAACATTTTCTTGTGTTCCTCATGATTAAATTGCTTGTGTGTGCCCGATAGAGTCTATTGAATTTCTAAGGTCACGGTAATTGGCAGATGGAAGAAGTTCCATCCTATCAACTTTGAGAAAGGCTCTGGCTGCCTTCCTGCCTGATGGAGCAGTGAGAGAGATGAGTGTTGCTGAGAATGACAGTGGGCTGCATAACAAACAGTACAAGCCATCACTCTGCATTATTTTTAAGTAATATGCACTATTCCCTTTGAAAAGAAAATTTCCTTTTGATATTTTTCCTCCTCCAAAGAGTATACTTTTCTCTCCCTGGAAATGCCTCCTCTAATCCTCCTAGACCCTCGGTGTGGACAGTTACTGACCTAAGTGATGGATGAGCTCACCCTCCAGCAGCTCTTCCCGGCTTCTCATCAGCATCTGTAGGTAGTCTGGCAAATCTCTTCTGGTCTACAGAGCTCTGTCAGACCTGCTGCTGGCTCCTCGCAGCTCAGCTGGAGTCTGTCCTCTTGAATCTATTTACCTGGCCTTCTCGCTCCCTGGCAATTATTTCTCCTTAACTCCTTTCATTTCTCCGCAGACTCCATTTCTTCTGAAAGGATTGGGTGCCCACTTTGGCACCTTCCTTCCATGTGGTTGCTCATCAGAATTGTAGGTTTGCATACAATTCCTACAATTGTAGGTTTCTGGCTCTACCAAAGTAGACATTCTTTTCATCACTGGAGCTGCATTCTGTAAAGGAATTGTGTTCTCAGTCCTTACATAAAGAACAAGTACCATTTAGAGTCAAACTTGAAACTTTGAAAATCTCACATTGGAGACCACATACTGCTCTAGTAGGTCCAAAGCAACCAGATTGTCTTCTGGGTTTGGAACACCTTGCCATTTCCTCATTTGGACACAACATGAATGAATTAATTTATTATTATTATTTTTAGTAGCCACTGTGTAATTTCACATCTGGCATGGTAAGAAGCTCATAGTATAAGAAGCAAGGGGAAATGAAACTCAGCTGCAATGCCAGCTTATGGATGTTTCACCACTTGTGTTCACTTAGAACATGAGCTCTTGCAGTGGGATGGGCATTGAAATTACCTACACGAATATTTCTCTAAACCTTTCTCTCGCCCTCCCTCCCTCCTTCTCCTTTTCTCTCTGGCTCTATCCGGCATCTTCTCTTTCTTCTTACTCTCCTGTTTTTTCCTCTGTCTTTCCGTCTGCATTTTGCCCTCCTCCCTTTCCCTTCCCCTCCTTCCTTCTGCTTTTCAGCACATATACAAGAATCATTGGATTTAACTGTAAGATCTATTCATGTACATGTATTAAAAAGCCAGATCATCTTGATGTAGTCCATCTCAAGTTCTTAGTGACCACTTCTGAAAGCTTGGCCTTTACCCACCCCCATGTTTCCCTGTGGTTTTCTTCATTTCTATAGTCTCTCCCTTCTCCCTTTGATCTATCCACGTCAATCGTACTTACCCTTCTTTGCACTTTCGGAAAGCTCAATTGATGATCTCCATTTCCTTTTTTTTTTTTTTGCTGTGAAGATACTTGACTTACAGACCAGAAGTAGATTATTAAATAATCCCAGAGGGGGGCGTCTGGGTGGCTCAGTTGGTTGAGTGTCCGACTTTGGCTCAGGTCATGATCTCCTAGTTCGTGGGTTCGAGCCCCATGTTGGACTCTGTGCTGACAGCCAGCTCAGAGCCTGGAGCCTGCTTCGGATTCTGTGTCCCCGCCCCCCTCCCCCCCCAACTCACGCTGTCCCTCTCTCTCTCTCTCAGAAATAAATAAAACATTTAAAAGAATAAAATAATCCCAGAGGACAATTTGTCTTCTTTGCCCCACTATCCCCAGGTTAAATTCTGTTTGACAAATTCTGGATGAGCATCTGGAGTGGAGGAGGCCTTTCCTTAGTTGCTACTGTCTTGGTAGTCAGGCATAACAACATCCTTCCTCCCTTCGACACCTCCATCTTCTTCAGATATGTCTCACCCTCCTATCCTTTAGGACCTAGCCTATGTGTGGTGCTTCACAGATCATCACTTGAAAAGATGACCTTCTATAGGCTATAGTGGCAACATCTTTCTTGATTTTTTTCCAGCTTGACCCACCTAGTCTTTATCACTAGACAATAGTCTTTATCACTAGAAAGATGTCTTGCTCATTCCTGCTAGTTAGGCTTTTGTCATACACATATTTCTTCTGCCCTGAAATACCCCATTTTCCCTCTTCCTTTCTAACTGATACTCACTTCTCAAGGATCATCTTAAGTACTAACCTCTTTTACCAAACTTTCTCTAACAAAAATCATTAATTCCTTTACTCAATCTTTCTGATGTCAACTCTGTATTTAGCATTTGGTGATAATTAAATGGTGTCATTTATCCACAGGTCTCAGTATACCCATGGGCCAGAGTTCCTTTTTAAATGTGCTTATTGTCCCAACACCATGTTTTAAATAACACCATGTTCGATTAAGTTCATTTTATTATAAAAAGGAATGACTGCATATTGAAATCCTGATTTCCTGCTACTATCTATCCCCAGAAAGGTAGATCTGCAATATTGAATCTGCATCCCTCAGTGGACAGAATGGTGGCTTCTCTGTTTTCTACCCCAACTCAGCTGAAGAGAATTTCTCCAACACCCATCCATCCCATCCAACTGCCTTTTCTCATTTATTTATCTGTTCCCAGCTATGAAAAACACATAGTCCAATGTCTGGCAATAGCTGCTTCTGTGTTTCTGGCCATGATTATGATGTATCTTGAAATTGTTACTAATTCAGGTCTTGTTTTCCAACTAGACTATGAGTTCCTTGAATTTTTAAAAATGTTTTTTCTTTATTTTTGAGAAAGAGAGACAGAGCACAAGCATGGGAGGGGCAGAGAGAGGAAGATACAGAATCTGAAGCAGGCTCCAGGCTCTGAGCTGTCAGCACAGAGCCCAACATGGGGCTCCAAAACATGAACCATGAATTCATAACCTGAGCCAAAATCAGACGCTTAACCAACTGAGCCACCCAGGTGCCCCTGGAGTGTGAGTTCCTTGAGAACAGGGGCCATATGTGAGGAAATGCTCAAATACAATTTTTCTGGAGAAAGATTGGTGCATATTGATATTGGTACGAGATCTTCTAATGAGAAAATAATATTCTTTGAGCCTTGAAGAGGGAGACAAGAATGAAGAAAATAAATATGCTCCTGAGGGCAGGGATTTAGGAACTCTCATTGCCAAAATAAGAGAGAAAGCATATCTACATGGCACTCTTTCCCAGAAGGAAAACCCAAAAGTTAAGTGAATGAGTGTGTTTAAAATCAGACTTAGTTCCATTCAGTTTCAGTCTTTCAGTCAAAGAAGAATGAGTTAGTCTCTGTTAAGTGGCATTATATGGCAGTCATTGTGCTGAGTCCTGGAGATGCAAGGGTACATAAGGCTCAAAGTTCTTACCTCTATACTAAAAGTTTAATCAAGAAAAGAAGGAAAAACAGGACTTATTTTTCAGGCTTTTGTTTATATTATTCATTCTTGTTTCCTTGGTTACTACGAAAAAAACAAAACACTTCAAAATTAGAAGAGATAAATAAGACAACATGGAAGCAAGTAGATAATCTTATAGTTTCAGAACTAAAAGTCATACCATGGATCACTGAGTATTCCTTGCTCATCTTACATATGAGGAAACTGAGACTGAATATGGTAATGTGCCACTCACATCTCCCTCTGAAGAAAACATAGTTGATGGACATTCCCAGCCACCATATTTCAGACTTACCCCATGTTCATGCTAAAGCCATGCTTCCCCAGGCTTCTTCCAGCCAATTTCTGAGCCAGGAAGTGATACTAATGAGGGTGCATTCATCTGGGTTATGGGACCCCTCTACCAAGTGCCTGGGCTCAAGGACTCCACATCAACCTATCCTAAACTTTGTTAGAACCCAGATGTAATCCTCCTTCCTTTCCCCTGTCCTTTCCTAGATGTCAGGCTTGTATTGAAGACTCTCTGTATCTACTCAGGCTTCCTCCTCTTTAACCTGCATAGGAATTTCCCCCAGTAAACCTCTTGGATGTCCAACTATGTCTTAGTGTGTGTTTCTTGGAGAATCCAATCTGACACTGAGCAAGGCCACATCTCTTGAGCATGTTCACATCTCTTGAGCATGTTCACACAGCTAGTGAATGGCACAGCTGCTGCCTGGACCCACTTTGCTAACATCCAGTCTTGTGGTCTTTCCATGAAACCTCAGTTCTATCATGATCCAGGCAGAAAAAAATGTCTGGGTGGAAAAGAAAATACTGAAGGAAGGGAGGAAAATGGCTCAACTAGCAGCTGTTATTCTTAGGAGAAAATAAAGCTGGATCCTGAGGAAGAGGTTAGCTCAGAAGCACTTCCTAAGCTTTGAACTAGCATTTGCCCCCTATGTTTTGCCCACAAGGGCCTATTTCTTTCCTGGGGGGAAACAAAGCATGGTGGGAATAGCACCAGTTTTTAAAGAGGAGAAGTCTAGTTGTTTCCTTTATTGGTGATAGTTGAGATAATAACTGAAAGTGAAGGAAGAATTGACTAGCTCAAAAACTAGAGGAGGTATTTGTGGGGTATTTGTGACAGATGAATCCACATGTACAAAGGTTCTGAGGTGAGTGGGAGCTCTTTCAGGAAACCTAAAGATGGCCACAGTGGCTGAAGCACAGAGAGTAAAGATAAAAGTGACATGATAAAGCTGAAAGAATAGACAGGAGCAAGAACCTGCAAGGCCTCATGGGGTATGGTGTGGGTATTTTTTATCCTAAGAGTAATGACAGAACATTTTAGGGTTTTGAACAAGTGTTAGGGGTAGGTAGGGAGAGGTAAAATGATCCACCTTACCATTTGACATATTATTTACACTTCCATGAGGAGATCAGCTGGACAGAGTCAGAGTGGATGCTGGGACACATCTTAAGAGACAGAGGCAAAGGAAGATGGTGGCTTGATCTTGCAAAATCATGATAAAGACAGAAAGAAGTGGGTTGATTGGCAAGATGTCCAGGAACTTAAATCAACAGGATTATTGATTGATGGTATATGGGAAAAGAAAGATGTATTGCTAGGTTCATAACTGATTTAACTCCATTGCCTGTTGTGTTTGGTCTTTTGTGGTGCATGTGATAAGTGCTTATTGAATACTTGACATTTGATGGAGGCTTTCATCCCGCCATCCCTGGGAAGAAGAAGATTTCTAATTTGCCTCACCTCACAGAGCTGGCAGGGAAGGAAGAAGCAGGTGTGTGCCCCAGAGCAGAAGCAATCCTTTTGGCGAGCAAAGACATTAAACTGGGGCTCCAGATCCATCTTACTGACCTTATACAATATGTTCTCCTGAGCAGAGGGAAAGAAATAAGGTCATGGGATAAAGGCCAGAAATGATGTAATGACAAAATCTCCTCAGACACCAGCTCTACTCTGGCTGAATGCCAATGATCAGAAAGTAAATTTGAAAGTCAAAGAACAATTTCTCTTTTATCACATTCCTATTTCTAAAATTTGGCTTGACTACAAGCCAAGCTCTTTTATTCAGCTATATTTGTTGAGTACCTACTCTGTGTGCCAGGTACTATGAATTTATGGAGTGGAGTACTTTTTGAGAGAGAAACATTAATCAAATGGTCACACAAATAATATATAATTGCAAATTTTAATGAATGTTAGGAAGGAAAGATATATGGTACTATAAGAGTATCAAGGGGAATTCTTGATTTAAACTGGAAGGTCAGGGATCTGAGTTCTAAAGAATATGTTAGCATTAATTAGGTGAAAGAAATGTAAAAGCATTTGAGGAGGAGGAAACAGTGTGATCAAGATTCTGTGGCATGTATTATTAGAACTTGCCTTTCCAGCACTCTTCCCCTTGCTCCAAATAATCTTCCAATTACAAAGGCAGCACAGTGAGGATGAAGTGAAACCACAGAAAGCTGTAAGTGAATAAGAGTGTAGGGTCAAGGCTATGAATGGACAGTTGCTTCACATTCTGCAAAATGTTTCCATGACTAGTGAGAACAGAACATTATGCTTCATTCCATTGGGTAGTAAATCAGCAAGGACTGAAATTATGGCTTATTTTCTTAAGAGGGAACAACATGAGTGACATGAATATTAATAATGAGTAAAGGCAAATGTCAGCAGACTTCATTCCGTAGTCCACAGTGATACAGCTATTTCCTGACTAATTAGCAAGCTCCCTGAGGAAGGAGACCATATTTGTTTCCTTGATTTGTGACTCTCAGTCATATAGCAAAATATCTGACCCATAGTTGGTATTTAATAAAAGTCTGTTATATTGATATTCTGAACTTTTATGACTGTTTTAGTACAAATGAAGTGAATTAAAACTTATAGAACCACTAGAACTCACTTCTCACTTCCATTCTTTTTGTGAGGTTATTCTCATGGGTGTATAAGTCTTGCATCATTCATTCCACAAATATTTTTAAGCATTTGATATGCACCAAATACGATGCAGGACACGTGAATATGATATAACAGCTGAGATAGGAATATAGATAAAGATTTACAGTAAAACTGATGAGGCTTTCACCAAAGGAACAAAGAAGGGAGTTTTTCTTGTTTTATTTTATTTTTTATTTTATTTTAAAGAGCAAGAGTGCATGTGCTGGGGGGAGAGAGGCAGAGGGAGAGAGAGGGAATCTTCAGCAGAGTCTACACATAACAAGGAACCCAATGTGGGGCTCAATCCCAGGACTCTGGGATCATGACCTGAGCTGAAATCAAGAGTTGGACATTAAACCAACTGAGCCACCCAGGTTCCCCAAGAAGGGAAATTTTCTAATTACAAGTAGTCTTTGTTTTGCATAGTTCTAATATCCACAAATTTTATTATCAGGTTGAGTTAAATAACAGAAGTCCTTGAATACATGGTTTACATTTCAGTTGTCATTGCCTGTTAACAGTGAGTAATTGCATAAAGTCCAAATTTTGCTGTTAGCTCCTTGGTCCACTGTGTAAAAACAGATATGCAACATGGTCGGTGACCAATCATGTCACTTTCTCAAAGGCTGCTGTTGATTTCTCGCTGAGCACCTATTATTCAGTCTGCACAAACAGCAAAACATGTAGTTGGGTTGCCTCCTTGCCTTCAAGGGCATTTGCGACATTTTCTAAAAATGGTTATTTAAAGAGATAATTGGCCAACAAAGAGAAAAGTGTACAGAGTAACTAAAAGTGATACTGCTAAAAGTAAAATTCAAAATAAATAGCAATGGAGTTATAAAACAAAGAGCTGACTATGGTAACAGTGACTCTTGAAATTCAGCCAGAGGAAATTAGTGAAAGAATATTGTCAACATAAGTAAGAAAAGGAGTTGTGATGAAAATAAGGAAGATGTTCCAGGAATGGGAGAAGATATTCATAAATGATAAGTCTGATAAAGGGATAGTATTCTATAAAGAACTTACAAAACTTAACACCACCCAAAAAACCCAAATAAGCCGATTAAAAAGTGGGCAGAAGACATGAACAGACACTTCTCCAAAGAAGACATACAGATGGCTAACACACATGAAAAGACGATCAAGATCACTCATCATTAGGGAAATGCAAATCAAAACCACAATGAGATATCACCTAGCACCTGTCAAAATGGCTAAAATAAAAAACACAAGAAACAACCGGTATTGGAGAGGATGTGGAGAAAGGGGAACCCTTTTGCACAGTTGGTGTAAATGCAAACTGATACAGTCACTCTGGAAAACAGTATGGAGTTTCCTCAAAATATTAAAAATAGAATGAATCTATGACCCAGCAATCACACTACTACTCACTCAAAGAATACAAAAGCACTAATTCAGAAGTATGCATACACCCCTATGTTTATTGCAGTATTATTTACAATAGCCAAGATATCCAAGCAGCCCATACATACATACAATGGAATATTACTCAGCCATAAAAAAGAATGAAATCTTGCCATTTGCAACAACATGGATGGAGATAGAGAGTATAATGCTAAGTGAAATAAATCAATCAGAGAAAGACAAATACCATACAATTTCACTCATATATGGAATTTAAAAAACAAAGCAGGGCTTCTGCGTGGCTCAGTTGGTTAAGTGTCTGACTTCAGCTTAGGTCATGATCTTGTGGCTCATGAGTTTGAACCCCATATCGGTCTCTGTGCTATCAGTACAAAGCCCACTTCAGATCTCTTTCCCCCTCTCTCTCTGCCCCTCCCTGCTCATACTTTCTCTTTTTCTCTCTCTCAAAAATAAAATAAATATTAAAAAAAAAACTAGCAAAGGAAAAAGAGACAAACCAAGAAACTGACTTTTAACTATAGAGAACAAACTGATGATTACTAGAGAGGAGGTGGGTGGAGGCTGAATGCAATAGGTGATGGGGATTAAGGAGAGCACTTGTCATGATGAGCACTGGGTCATTAAAATACAAACTTGAAGAAGAAAAAAAAAAGTTCCAGAGAAAGTAAAGGAGACCAAAACAAACAAACAAACAAAAAACATGAAAGAACCTCTCAAGATATTTTACAAGATACTTAGAAGTTGATCTAAACTTGGAAAAGAGGGGACAATTCACCAAGCCATAGAAGAGATGCTTGCTCTGTATTGTAAATTATACTCTAAGAAAGTGTCAAGCAGTATTCAGACTATTCTTGATAATATTTTTATAAAGAAGTAAAACTTTCATTTTTCTATTGTTTTAAATTACAGTATAATAAATACATATTAGCATTACTATTTTAAAATTCCCTTATTTTACAGGGACATGTACAGCCAACACAGAGTGTTTCATGTTCTGGTAAAAAAAAAAAAAAATTAAAGTCAAAACTTAATTGTAATATTTTCTATTGATTATTTTCATTGATTATATAGTTTTCGCTCTAGTTTTAGATAGGCTTGTCAGTTTTACAGTACTGCACTATCACACAAAGCAAAAGTACCTGTAATTTTTGCTTTCTTTTTAATAAAGTATTATATACACACATATCATATATACAAAGTATATCATAGAGAGAATTATTTTAAAATACATTATATTAATGACCATTGTAATGTATTCATTTGGGAGGATTTAAAAATGCTGCAATGGACATTCCAGTGCATGGCTTTTGATGTAAATATGTACACATTTCTTTTGTGTATATACTTAAGAGTGAAATATATGAGTCAGAGGTTATGCACATGGTCAACATTTAGCAAATACTGCCATTTTTCCCCAAAGCCATTAGACTAATTTTTACTCCCACCTAAAAACTATAATTGCTCCACATCCTTGCCAACATTTGGTAAAGTTGGGTGGCATTCTAGATTACTTACTTTGTTTCTGAAGATTATTCTGGTGGATTTAAAGTGATACATCATTGTGGTTTCATTCGCACTGCTCAGTGACTAATGAAATTGAGTATCTTTTGTTTGCTTATGTGCCATTTGAATATACTCCTCTGTAAAGCACTTTTCCACATATTTTGTATATTTTTTTAATGAGTTATATGTTTTTCACCTAGGTATTCATTGGGTTCCTTATATTTTATCCATGTTAGTTCTTTGTTGCCTATTTCATCTTGACCAGTTTACTGGGACTACCATTTTTATTAAGTTCTTTCAAAGAACGTTTTTCTGGATTAGTTGATTCTAACAAATTAATTAATTATAGGGGCGCCTAGGTGGCTCAGTCTGTTAGGCATCTTACTCTTAATTTCAGCTCAGGTCATGATCTCACAGTTCATGAGTTTGAGCCCTACATTGGGCTGTGCGAGTGACAGTGCAGAGCCTGCTTGGAATTCTCTCTCTCTGCCTCTCTCCGCCCCACCTTCTCTCTCTCTCTCAAAATAAATAAATAAACTTAAAAAAATGACTTATGTAGTTTAAGTAATTTTTGTACTCAATTCCTAATTTCATTATATCTACATTTTGGAAAAGTGTCAATTTGCCATCTCATATATTAGTATGTATTTATATAATAGATTTTCATTTTTAGTATGTATTTATATAATAGATTTTCATTTTTTTCTTCTATGAATAGGCCGTGTATTTTCTTCTATTCATGACTTTTACTGTATCTTTTTTATTATTCAGTTCAAAATATTTTCTAGGTTTTGTCATTTCTTGTTTTACTTAAAGGTGTTGAAATATAAGTCTTAATATCCAAAAGTTTAGAGAATTCCTTATTATCTTTATTACTGATTTCTAGTTTAATTCTTCTGTAGTCAGAGAAAAAAATGCTGTAGGTTTTAGTCTTTTAAAACGCATTGATCTCAAGGACGCCTGGGTGGCTCAATCAGTTAGGCATCCAACTTCTGCTTGGGTCATGATTTCATGGTTTGTGAGTTTGAGCCCCATGTTGGGCTCTGTCCTGACAGTCAGAGCCTGAACCCTGTTTCAGATTCTGTGTGTGTGTATCTCTCTCTCTGCTCCTCCCCTGCTCTCTCTCTCTGTCTCTTTCTCAAAAATAAACAAACATTTAAAAAAATGCATTGATCCCTTGAAGAGTTAGTATCCAAATTCTATAAAGAATTATAAAATTATCATTTTATTCTTATTTTAACAATTGGACTAAATATTACAACATTCATATTGACTTATTAAAGTCTAATATAAATTGGAAATTTGCCAGTTAATACATAGTGTGAGTGCCTTTACCCTCTCCTGACCATTTGTACTATTGCTTTTATGGACTTCATTCTAGAAATATTCTAAATCCCATAAGGCATTATACTTACTGTTTTAGTAAACAGATTACCCTCATACTAGATTTACCCTCATATTTACCCTTTCTGTGTCTCCTCATTCCCTCCTCTATGTTTATGTTTCTTTTTTTTTTTAAATTTTTTTAGCGTTTTTATTTATTTCTGCAAGAGAGAGACAGCGTGAGAAGGGGAGGATCAGAGAGAGAGGGAGACACAGAATCTGAAACAGTCTCCAGGCTCTGAGCTAGCTGTCAGCACAGAGCCCAACGAGAGGCTCGAACCCACGAACCATGAGATCATGACCTGAGCTGAGGTTGGCTACCCAACCGACTGAGCCACCCAGGCGCCCCTCTATGTTTATGTTTCTATCTGAGTTCATTTTCCTTCTATTTGAAGAACTCTCCTTAATATTTCCTTCTCTGTAGTCCTGAGAGTGACAAATTCTTCCAAGTGTTGTTTGTGTAAAAATATTTTTTACTCATTTTCATTTTAGGCTATACATTTCTGTGTTGAGAGTTCTTGTATTTTAACAGTTTTAAAATGTCTTTGAAAATCTTTTGTTTCTGTTGAGACGTCACATACTAGTCTTATTATTTCTTTTTGTTGCTTCCTTACTACCTTAAGATTTTTTCTTTGTCTATGGTTTTTCACAATTTTACTGTGATATGGCTAAGTCTTTATTCTCTGTTGAGTCCCCAGCACTTCTTAAAGCTATGGGGTTACCAGAAATTTTTATGTTATTTTATTTATTTAGGAAAAATCTTAGTCATTACTCTTTTTAAATATTCTTTTTGTCCTCATGTTTTCTTCTACTAAAATTCTAAAAATACAGGTTACATCTTACTGTATTCCATATATCTTTTATACTCTTTGCTATATTTTTATCCTTTATCTGTGTTCTGACAAGGCATTTTCTTCTTAACCTATAATCTAGTTCACTAACCCTTATTCTCCTATGTCTAATATGCTGTGAAACCCATACTTTGAGTTCTTAATTTCTGCATTTATTTGTAAAACTTTTATTTGATTCTTTATTATAGATTTTAGTTGTGAGCAGAAATTTTTCATTTTTCTGGTGTTTATGAGTAAGTCTTTCCCCCTGGCATGTCTAGTTATTTTTGAATAAATGTTGAATATTGCATATGAAAATGACAAAAGTATTTTGAGGTTTTCAGTGATGTTATATTAATTCAGAGAGGAAATAAGAAAGGACCCAGGAAAAATATGAGAGCCACAGACTTTAAGTAAAATGTCTTACTAAAAGTGATGACAAGCGTGTGATTAAAATAACCTCTTAAGATAGAAAGCTTTAAGTGATATCTGATAGACGTTGTTAAGATCCTTAGAGAAAAGGATCTTTAAACCTCCTTCTGTTAAACAATAAGGCTCCTAAGAATATTGACAATGTTATCCCATGGCACTTCCACAGAGAACCACAGACAGAGAAAGATATTTATTTCAAAGAGATTTGTGAGTGTGGTTTTTGTTAAATGGAATGGTTTATAAATGTATACACAGAAAGGCCACCATGCTTCTAAAGACATTATATCAGCTCGTGTTTGAAAGGGCAGAGATGGCACAAAATAAATAGCCAGAATGTACAGGAAGAGTGATACTCAAGTACAAACAGGCCATTTCTTATAGAAAGGGAAAGATTGCTAGAAGGGTGAACCAAGAATCTAGAAAGAGTGCAGATCCCTGGAAAAATGTGAGCTTAACAAGAAACTGGAAACATGAGCCTGGTTAAATTTCAAAATTGCTATGGACCACAGACTGCTTTACCTCTTATTTTCCCTCTTTTGAAATAGGAGTACTTGTAATGGCTATCCTATGTCTGTCCCCATTTATATATTGTATCAGGAGGGAAGAGAAGACAGATAATATTTAGTTCCTAGGTTTTCAAATCAAAAGTATCCATACTCGAAGAATCATGTCTAAGGACACCTATTCTAGTCCTGACTCACATGACGAAATCCTGGACTTGAAATTGATGTCACAATAAGAGGAGACTTTGGGGATATGGGTAAAGAGACAAGTGTGTATTTTTCAGGTAGAAGGAATGTAAATAATTTACCTCAGAGGGAAGTCTATTTTTTTTTAATAGTCACAGATTCTTGGATAATCCTACCATTGAATGGTAGGCTCTGTGTCTCCTCCTCATGAGTCTGAGCAGGTTTGTGACTACTTCAAAAGATTTTGCCAGAAGTGACACTATGTGATCTCTGTGGATAATGCCAGAAAAGACTTTGCTGCTCCCACCTGGTTCTGTTGGGACAACACTCATTGTCACAGAAGCTAGCTGCCATGCAAGTCTGACTGCTCTGAAGACACTATACTAGTGAAACCCATAGAGAGGTTCTGCTTAATAGGCCCAGCTAAGCTGCCAGCTAGCAGTCAACCTTAACTGCAGGCTATTGATGGAAACAGTACTGAAGGTTCACTACACTTGATCCTTCAAATAAGTGTGGTCTCACCTGATTCTAATTATGCAAGAAACGCTAATCAAGAACATCCTATTAGAGCCCTTCCTCAATTTCTGACCCACAAAACAGCAAAATAAAAATTTAAGACACTGTATTTTGTGATAATTTGTTATCGACACCATCAGACTAGGTGTGGGGCCCAGAAATCTACATTGTTAATAAGTATGTATAAATGATACATCTGCACACAAAGTCAAAAATTTTTACCAACGGTGTCATGTGCACTGACTCAAGTTTTCCTCCCTATTCCTTAACACCTAACAGAGGTGGTCAGAGCAAAGGTATTATCCCAATTTCACCTCTGGAGGTGAAAAATAAACCACCCAGTACTGGCTGAGGAATGATGCCATCACTAATGGAGCCACAATTCTTTGATTTAATGTTCTGGGAAGAGATGGTTTCATCTCATAGGTTGGATCCCCTGCTGTAATCTTAAAATTCTAGAATGTAAAAAACTGACTTTATTTCTTTTCACTCCTGCTGCTTCCTTGAGCCAATGAGAGGATAGGAAGCAGGATTTGTATCATTCATTATCCACAAGCACTGCTGTGCCTGTCTCTGCGGAAAAGGTATTTATGAATGCAAACTAGCATTAAATGGTCTTCCAGATACACAAGAAGTTAAGTTACATTGCCATTTGTATGCAGAAAACTCATTTTTCTAATGCTTTATGATTATATGTTGGCTATTTACAATTATGAGTTGTGTGTTACAATACTTCATTAGTTCTTTTTAATGAACTAGCACACCTGGTACCTTTCAGCCCCAATCATTGCTCCTATTTGCTTTCTGCCAGTCATTAGAAATGATAGAGAAACTCAAGAGAAAGAAAATGTATGTCAAATGATGAGAGACCAAATGCAGGTGTTAATGAGACTTGAGTTACACACCTGGGCTCATTGAGCTCTTTCCTTCTGAACTTCTTTGAGGGCAGGTTGGGGACAGGGGCAGTGGTTGGTGGAGTTAAAATATTAAAGGTAGTTTTTCTTTTCTGAATCTCTTCTCTAATTCTCTGAACAAGTGATGATTTTCCTGAATGACAGGAGAGGAAACAGGATGTGGAGGGAACTGTGGATGCTAACAGTATCTCCTAGCCTCAATGTAATGTCCTCATAGTGAGTAATTTGCTATATTTAACTTTCCATCTGTAGAAACTTGAGTATATATGTATCTACCAAGCTACTTAAGGGCTAAGCAAACAACTTAGGTTTCTTTTAAGAGCACTGATATTAGTGCTATTAATAAAGAGTTTATACATGGCAATGAGAAAGAATGCAATTTGGCCATTTGCAGCAACATGGATGGAACTCGAGGGTCTTATTCTAAGTGAAATAAGTCAGGCAGAGGACAGATACCATATGTTTTCACTCATAACTAGAACAGGAGAAACTTAACAGAGGACCATGGGGGAGGGGAAGGGGAAAATAGTTGGGGAGAAGGAGGGAGACAAACTACGAGAGACTCTTGAATACTGAGAACAAACTGAGAGCTGATGGGGTTGGGAGAGAGAGGAAGGAGGGTGATGGGCATGGAGGTGGGCACTCGTTGGGGTGAGCACTGGGTGTTATATAGAAAACAAAAAGAAAAAAGAGTTTAATATTTAGTTTAACAACTCAAATGTGGTCGCATTTGGTTTTTTGTTTTTTATTTTCCTTTTTATCCCCCTGACCTAAATTTAGGATTGTCATAATTATACAGAGAGAAAGGATATGAAGCTGAATATAGAAAGAAACAAACCTGTGTTTGTGGAGCAATAAACTTTTTAATCATTCCCATGTTCAGAAACAACCCTTCACTATCTACCTTATTTGACTTCGAGAATTCTTACACATAATTCTGTGAGTCGAAAGATTCCTTTAAAAATTTTCTCGTGTTTATGTTTAAAGTTTAAGTAGGATATAACAGAATCAAAGGTTGAGGAAACCATGCTAGGTTTAGAATTTCTTTGATAAAAGCCTTTTCATTCTTTTTAAATATATAAATTATATATAGTATTTAAGATGTACATAAATAATTGAATATTTCCAACATAGTTAAAACATCAAGTCAAGAAATAGATGACTTTGGGGCATCTGGATGGTTCAGTCAGATGAGCATCCAACTCTTAATTTCAACTTAGGTCATGATCCCAGGGTTGTGGGATCAAGCCCCATGCCTGACTCCACGCTCTGCATGAAGTCTCCTTAAAGATTCTCTCTCTCTCTCTGTCCCCCTCCCTCTCTGTCTTCCCCTCTCTCTCCCCCCTTTCCCCTCCTTTCTCCTCCCCTGCTTATGCTTTCCCTCTCTAAAATAAAATAAAATAAATAAAAAGAAATAAGTGACTTTGCTAATAAGTTACTAACCAATAAAGGGAAGAGAATTTAAACTTGTGGGATTTCCCGCCCTTTCCATAACTTGGCATTTTCTTATTAATAAAGAAGTTTGTCCAGGATTTTCCAGATCACAGAGTTACTTAGTGGGCTCCAAGCAACACACAAATCTTCCCAAATGTATAAAGTTATTTAAAAAATAATTTGTTCTCTTCCGATTGTGATTTTTGATCTGAACCTATAATTATGTTTGAATCCTGCACAAAAATAGAGAAAATGAAAGAGTAATTATGTTTTGAATAGACTAATTAGAAGTAGGACATAATTCCACATATACAGAAACCATGTAATATGTGAGGAATATCCATAAGATTATAGAGAAAAGGAAATTGGATCAATGACAAATAGAAACCCCACCTGTTTCTTTTTTTAAAATATAGTTTATTGTCAAGTTGGTTTCCATATAATACCCAATGCTCATGCCAACAATTGGCCTCCTCCATGCCCATAACCCATTTTCCCTTCTCCCCCAACCCCCATCAGCCCTCAGTTCTCAATATATAAGAGTCTCTTATGGTTTGCCTCCCTCCCTCTCCTTAACTAATTTTACCCCTTCCCCTCCCCCTATGGTCCTCTGTTAAGTTTCTCCTGTTCCACATATAAGTAAAAACATATGGTATCTGTCTTTCTCTGCCTGACTTATTTCACTTAGCATAATATCCTTGAGTTCCATCCACGTTGCTACAAATGGCCAGATTTCATTCTTTCTCATTACCATGTAGTATTCCTTCGTATCTATAAGCCACATCTTCCTGATTCATTCAGTTGATGAACATTTAGCCTCTTTCCATGATTTGGGATTGTTGAAAGTGCTGCTATGAACATCGGGGTACATGTGCCCCCACCATGCATCAGCACTCTCCTGTATCCCTTGGGTAAATTCCTAGCAGTGCTATTGCTGGGTCATAGGGGAGTTCTAGTGTTAGTTTCCTGAGGAACCTCCACACTGTTTCCCAGAGGGGCTGCACCAGTTTATATTCCCACCAACAGTGTAGGAGGGTGCCCGTTTCTCCACATCCTCGCCAGACTATAGATATAGTCTCCTGATTTGTTCATGTTAGCCCTCTGATCAGCGTGAGGTGTGGTATGTCAGTGTGATTTTGATTTGTATTTCCCTGATGATGATGGAGCTGAGCACCTTTTCATGTGTCTGTTGGCCATCTGGACGTCCTCTTTGGAGAAGTATCTGTTCATGTCTTCTGCCCATTTCTTCACTGGATTATTTAGTTTTGGGTGTGGAGTTTGGTGAGTTCCTTATAGATTTTGGACACTAGCTTTTTATCTGATATATCATTTACAACTATCTTTTCCCATTCCGTCCATTGCCTATGGATTTTGTTGATTGTTTCCTTTGCTGTGCAGAAGCTTTTTGTCTTGATGAGATCCCAATAGTTCATTTTTGCTTTTGATTCCCTTGCCTTTGGAGATGTGTCAAGTAAGAAATTGATGTGGCTGAGGTCAAGGAGGTTGTTTCCTGCTTTCTCCTCTAGGATTTTGATGGTTTCCTGTCTCACAGTCAGTGTTTCCAACCAGTTCTAGTTTACTTTTGTGTATGGTGTGAGAAAGTGGTCTAGTTTCATTCTTCTGCATGTTGCTGTCCAGTTCTCCCAGCACCATCTGTTAAAGACGCTGTCTTTTTTTCCATTGGACACTCTTTCCTGCTTTGTCAAAGATTAGTTGGCCATACATTTGTGGGTCCAATTCTGGGTTCTCTATTCTAGTTCATTGGTCTATGTGTCTGTTTTTGTGCCAATACCATACTGTCTTGATGATTACAGCTTTGTAGTAGAAGCTAAAGTCTAGGATTGTGATGCTTCCCATTTTGGTTTTCTTATTCACTATTACTTTGGCTATTTGGGGTCTTTTGTGGTTCCATACACATTTTAGGATTGTTTGTTCTAGCTTTGAGAAGAATTCTGGTGCAATTTTGATTGGGATTGCATTGAATGTGTAGATTGCTTTGGGTAGTATTGACATTTTAACAATACTTATTCTTCCAATCCATGAGCATGGAATACTTTTCCATTTCTTTGTGTCTTCTTCAATTTCCTTCATAAGTTTTCTATAGTTTTCATCATACAGATCTCTTATATCTTTGGTTACGTTTATTCCTAGGTATCTTATGTTTTTTGGTGCAATTGTGAACGGGATCAGTTTCTCGATTTCTCTTTCTGTTGCTTCATTATTGGTGTGTAAAAATGCAACCGATTTCTGTATGTTGATTTCGTACCCTGTTGACTTTGCTGAATTCACGGATCAGCTCTAGCAGACTTTTGGTTGAGTCTGTCAGGTTTTTCATGTAGAGTATCATGTCATCTATGAAAAATGAAAGTTTGACTTTATCTTTGCCGATTCTGATGCCTCTTATTTCATTTTGTTGTCTGATTGTTGATGCTAGGACTTCCAGCACTGTGTTAAACAACAGTGGTGAGAGTGGACATCTCTGTCTTGTTCCTGATCTCAGGGGGAAAGCTCTCAGTTTTTCCCCATTGTGGATGATATTAGCTGAGGGCTTTTCATACGTGGCTTTTAGGATATTTAAGTAAGTTCCTTCTAACCCGACTTTCTCCAAGGTTTTTATTAAGAAAGGATGCTATATTTTGTCAAATGCTTTTTCTGCATCTATTGACAGGACTATGTGGTGCTTATCATTTGTTAATGTGATGTATCCCACTGATTGATTTGCGAATATTGAACCAGCTCAGTAACCCAGGAATGAATCCCATTTGATCATGGTGGATAATTCTTTTTATATGCTGTTGAATTCCATTTGCTAGTATCTTGTTGAGAATTTTTGCATCCGTTATTCATCAAGGATGTTGGCCTGTAGTTCTCTTTTTTTTGCTAGATCTCTGTCTGTTCGGGAATCAAAGTGATGCTGGCATCACAGAATGCGTACAGAAGTTTTCCTTCCATTTCTATTTTTTTGGAATAGCTTGAGAAGAGTGGTTATTAACTCTGATTTAAATGTCTGGTAGAATTCCCCAGGGAAGCCATCTGGTCCAGGACTCTTATTTATCGGGAGATTTTTGATAACTGATTTGATTTCTTCACTAGTTATGGGTCTGTTCAGATTTTCCTGTCTCTTCCCATTTTAGTTTTGATGATACTGTGTGGGTATTTAGGAATTTGTCCATTTCTTCTAGGTTGCCCAGTTTGTTGGCATATAATTTTTCATAGTATTCCCTGATAATTGCTTATATTTCTGAGGGATTGGTTGTAATAAATCCATTTTCTTTGTGATTTTGTCTCGTTAGGTGCTCTCTCTTTTCTTTTTCGAGAAGCCTAGCTAGGGGTTTATCAATTCTGTTTATTTTTTCAAAAAAACAACTCTTGGTTTCATTATTCTGTTGAACTGTTTTTTTTTATTTTGGGTGATTTTTTTTTTTTTTTTGGATTCTATATTGTTTACTTCTGCCCTGATCTTTATTATTTCTCTTCTTCTGCTGGGTTTGGGGTGTTCTTGCGGCTCAGCTTCTAGTTCCTTTAGACGTGCTGTTAGATTTTCTATTTGTGCTTTTTCTAGTTTCTTGAGATAGACCTGGAGTGCAATGTACTTTCCTCTTAAGACTGCCTTTGCCGCATCCCAAAGAGTTTGGATTGTTGTATTTTCATTTTCATTTGTTTCCATATATTTTAATATTTCCTCTCTAATTGCCTGGTTGACTCATTCATTCTTTTTAGTATGTTCTTTAACCTCCATGCTTTTGGAGGTTTTCCAGACTTTTTCCTGTGATTGATTTCAAGTTTCATAGCATTGTGATCTGAAAGTGTGCATGGTATGATTTCAATTGTTTTATATTTATTGAGGGCTGCTTTGTGACCCATTATGTAGTCTGGTTTGGAGAATGTACCATGTGCACTCAAGAAGAAAGTGAATTCCATAGCTTCAAGATGTAAAGTTCTAAATATATCTGTCAAGTCCATCTGGTCCAATGTGTCATTCAGGTCCATTATTTCTTTAGTGATTTTCTGTCTAGTTGATCTATCCATTGCTGTAAGTGGAGTATTAACATCCCCAAATTAGCACATTCTTATCAATAAGATTGCTTATGTTTGTGATCGTTTTATATATCTGGAGGCTTCTGAATTTAGTGCGTAGACATTTATAATTGTTAGCTCTTCCTGGTGGATAGACCCTGTAATTATTATATAATGCTCTTCTTCATCTCCTGTTACTGCTTTACTTTAAAGTCCAGTTTGTCCCATATTAGCATGGCTACTCCAGCTTTCTTTTGACTTCCAGTAGCACTATCGATATTTCTCCATTCCTTCACTTTCAATCTGAAGTTGTCCTCAGGTCTAAAATGAGTCTCTTGTAGACAGCAAATAGATGGGTCTTTTTTTTTTTTTTTTAATCCATTCTGATATCCATCCTATGTCTTTTAATTAGAACATTTAGTCCATTTACATTCAGTGTTATTATTGAAGAAGATGCATTTAGAGTCATTGTGTTCTCTGAAGGATTCCTGCTTGTAGTGGTGTCTCTGGTACTTTGTGTTCCTTGCAGTATTTCCCTCATAGAGCCACCCTTAGGATCTCTTGTGCTGCTGGCTTAGTGGTGATGAATTCCTTCAATTTTTGTTTGTTTGGGAAAACCTTTATCTCTCCTTCTATTCTGAATTACAGGCTTGCTGACTAAAGGATCCTTGGCTGCATATTTTTCCTGTTAATCACATTGATGATTTCCTGCCATTCCTTTCTGGCCTGCCAAGTTTCAGTAGACAGGTCTGCTACTACCTTATGTGTCTACCTTTGTTTGCAAAGGCCTGTTTATCCCTAGCTACTTTCAGAATTCTCTCTTTATCCTTGTACTTTGCCAGATTCACTATGATATGTCATGCAGAAGATCAATTCAAGTTACATCTGAGGGGAGTTCTCTGTGCCTCTTTGATTTCAATGTCTGTTTCCTTCCCTAGGTTGGGGAAGTTGTCAGCTATGATTGTTCAAGTACCCCTTGAACCTTTTTTCTCTCTATTCTTCATCTTATTCTGGAATTCCTATGATATGGATATTGTTCCATTTGATTACATCACTCAGTTCTCAAATTTTTGAATTGGTTATTTTATTTCCCTACTCATAGTGATATTTTGAACTCTCCACCATGTGTGCTTTGGTTTCTTCCTTGAAGTAGCCCATGGAAAGTAAAATAGGGAGACAAACAAACAAACAGAGAACAAAAACATGCAAACTCACAAACAAATCAAACAGACAAGCAAATTGACAAAAATTTAAAAAAGAACAAAAAACAAAGGACAGTCTAAGAGCATAAAATCAGATCCCAGCTACAAATAAAGAGCTGGGTAGAGGCAGTGCTGATGGAAGACCATATACTAAGAGAGAAATGACAGAGGTGGGGAGAAATAGAAAATGAACATTGACCAGGCAGAGAGACTAAACGGCTTAACCCAGAGAGAGAAAAAGGAGAATACAGAAAGAGGTGAGGAGAAAGAAATGAAGATAATGTTACCTAGAGAAACTATATAGTCTGATTATTCCAGAGAGAGAGAAAGGAAGGTAAAGAAGGAGGTGTTGAACATGTATCAAGAGGATGGATTAAATATATCTGTTTAAGCAAACCTATATCCAGAATAACCAGCCCAGAGGAGGGGAGAGATGAGAATGAGAAAAGGGAGAATATATCTGAATAGCAAGAATTGATCTAGAGTTAATCATGGCAGTGCAGCAGTGTTGGTCTTGGGGAAGGGGACTGGCTGTTTCCACAGCATCTACCAGCTCCCAGCACCTACTAAGTACAGATGGGCATGGTTTGGTGTAGGCAGGTCCCATCTCCACTGTGTGTCCCGAGGACCAATCCCCGAGGCCCCACCTTGGTGGTTGTGGAGAGAAAAATGACGACGACCCAGTTCCTTCTCCTCAAACCAGGTGTCCCAAATCACTCCTTTGGATGTATTCTCATTGTGCCATGGGTACAGCCAAGGTGAGCTATCTCCTATGCCCCATGCCCAGTCGCTTTCCAGTGCATTAATGATGCTGTCCAAAATGTAATCCTGCAGGCCATGCCACTTCAGGGCAGGGGACCAGTACCTCCTGATGCTGACTGCACCCCTGGGGTACCGCCTAACCCAGAGGGAACTTCTTTTGTCCAGTGCCAGACTGGGAAAACCAGTCCAAAGAGAGCTCCGCAGTGACAGATAGGGTCTCTTTTAAAAGCCCTGTAGTGAAAATTAATAGGCAACCAACGGAATGCGAAAAGATAGTTGCAAATGACATATCAGATAAAGGGTTAATATCCAGAATCTATAAGGAACTCACCAAACTACACACCCGAAAAACAAACAACCCAGTGAAGAAATGGGCAGAAGACATGAACAGACACTTCTCCAAAGAGGACATCCAGATGGCCAACAGACACATGAAACGATGCTCAGCATCCCTCCTCATCAGGGAAATACAAATCAAAACCACACTGAGATACCACCTCACGCCAGTCAGAGTGGCTAAAATGAGCAAATCAGAGAACTCTAGATGCTGGCGAGGATGTGGAGAAACGGGCACCCTCCTACACTGTTGGTGGGAATGTAAACTGGTACAGCCCCTCTGGAAAACAGTGTGGAGGTTCCTCAGGAAACTAACAATAGAACTCCCTTATGACCCAGCAATAGCACTGCTAGGAATTTACCCAAGGGATACAGAAATGCTGAGGCATAGGAGCACATGTACCCCAATGTTCATAGCAGCACTCTCCACAATAGCTAAAACATGGAAAGAGCCTAAGTGTCCATCAACAGATGAATGGATCAAGAAGATGTGGTTTATCTATACCATGGAATACTACATGGCAATGAGAAACAATGAAATCTGGCCATGTGTAGCAACATGGATGGACCTTGAGGGTGTTATGCTGAGCGAAATAAGTCAGGCAGAGAAGGACAAATATCATATGTTTGCACGTATAGGAGGATTAGGAGGAACTTGACGGAGGAACAAGAGGGAGAAGAAGGGCGGAAATGGTGGGGGAAAAGGAGAGAGGCAAACCATGAGAGACTCTTGAATGCTGACAAAAACTGAGGACTGATGGATGTGGGGGCATGGAGGAGGGCACTTTGGGGATGAGCACTGAGTGTTATGTGGAAAATAATTTGACAATAAACTATTTGTAAAAAAATAAAAAATAAAAAAAAATAAAAGCCCTGTAGTTAGAGATAGAATGATAGGATCCCTCTCCATCCCAGGCTGAGGTTTTTCTCTTGTCCAGATATAGTCCTACACTTCCCCAGCTGCTCTTTCTCTTCCCTTTGTCTCTCTGCAGAAGGGTTCCCCCCCCTGCGCCTCCATGTCCAGGCCCATTTTTATCTACCCCAGTTCACAATCATGCACCTATGAGGCTGTCTTCCTAGCAGACTCTGTCTCTTTTCCTCCCAGACTCTTGGGGTTCAGAGTCCTTTGGCTTCAGCCCTTCTTTGTTTGAGAGATGCAGGCAAGAAGTACGGATCCCCCTACTTCTCTACTATCATGACCCCTCTCAAACCCCACCTGATTCTACACCAGCGGTACAGGTAGTATGCCATAGGTGGAAGACCACTTAACAGGGAGTCAGGACACCTGAATCTATCTAGGTCTAAGTGAGTGAACTTGGACAAAGTACTTCAACTCCCTAAACCTTGGAGTCTTTAATATGAAACTACCAATTTCAACATAATCTTTTCAATAGATTATTGTAATACTGATCCTGAAACATGAAAGTTTAACTGTATAATTATTTAGTTTGGGAGAATTTGTAAATAATTATAGAAAGCCAAACAACAAGTCTCACTTGGATGTCCACATTGAAGCCAGCTGAAACAGAGACCCTAAGGATCTGACTAGACAGTAACTATAATCGGTAGCTATTTTCTGTTTATCTTTAGTGTTGGATGGATATAAAAGCCAAGCTACTGCCAACATTAGGTTAGGGACATATGGCAAGGAAGTTGTTGGAGATGCTATAGTTATATATCTCACTCATTGATACAGTACAACTGCATATATTTAGACTCTTCAAAGTTTAGAAATTAGATAATAGATATATAGAATGTTATCAATACTTGATATCTAATAAAAACCACACTGTAGGAATGAAGAGTGTAAGAAAATACTTTTATAAAAGGGAACATTTACATAAAGGAAATCATCTTCATATACTTTAAAACCATCTATTTGCTTGGGCATAATGATAAATCTTTCTTCATCATAATTTCATTCAGTTTGTTCAAATAGAATGGGAGGTCTGTTGGGCCAGCACCATGATCATTTAATTGGTACATTCTCAACACCTAGCAAAGCACTTGACCTAAAAATGTATTGTATGTATTGAGAAGGGTTTATTTTGCATTTTTCTTTAACATTACAGTTTAAATTTACTAAAACACTAATAAAAACAGTAAAATTAGAATTGCATATAGGTATATAAATGGAAAAATGAAAGTTCTCCCCCCATTATTATCCATGCTTCATGGAAAATAGGACTGTTAGCACTTCTATATGTATACTCACACACACACACACACACACACACACACACACACACACACACACACATAGATGTACATCTATGTATACCCTTATGAAAAGTGGAATTAATCTATTTATACTTGGTTTTCATGTCTTAGAGAACTATAAGAATATATATGGATCTATCCTATCTTTTGTGATGGCTACAGAGAATTCCATTGCATTTATTTAAATATTTCTGACTCGTTAATTCTTTTAATTAATAGAAAACTGAAAACAACATTGTGCTAAACACCTTTCATTTTTTATCCTATAGACAGGAGGATAAATTTATAGCAATGCATTATTTTAGTCAAAGGGATGGAAATTTAAAATTGTTTTGGTGTTAAATTGCTCTCCAGAAAATTTTTACCAATTTGTATTATCTGAGAATGCCTGTTTGTTCTCAGCTTCATCAACTCTTGGCTTCATCAAAATTTCAAATATTTTTTAGTCTGATTTTTAAAAGAAATATCTCACAACAATTTCTGAAGTTTTTGTTAGGATTCAAGCAACTTTCCCTGTAGTCACCTGGAGTTGGGGTGGTATTGGAGAGGCTTACTTCATGTCATTGTTACCTAAGTGAGTTACCTTTTGGGGAATCAACGCTTTTGCCCTGATCTTTGATCACTCTACCCTGTTAGGCTGTCAGAAATCTAAACTGTACTGCACAGGTTCAGCCCAAACTCTCAGAACAATGGTATCAGAGGTCTGCTCGTCTCCTGGGATTCCTGCTTAGAATTAGGACTGATAATTCACTAATTTCTTGTCAGTTCTACATTTCTTTCACAAAGATTCTTAAAATATTAATTTAAAATATTTTAATATTTGAATTTTTAGGGGGAAAAGTTGATCTAAAATACCCAGCTGATCAAATTAGTAAAAAGAGAAAATACCTTCTATGACTGTTAATATTCATATTTTCCATTTTTTGCTGTATACTTATTTTGTATAAATTCCTCTGATCTAGCTTCCAGCTCTCAAGTTCTTTCCTCACTTTTTACCTCACTACCACTAGCTCAGCTGCCTATCATTTGCACATTGTTTTCTTCTGGCACTAACTCTGTTTCTCTTCCACCTTCTTTATTTGAGATACTTTTGCTTTGCTTGCTGATTTTCTTAATAGTCCTTTCCTATTGTTTATATTTCATTTAAACATTAAAACATGCTTATTTTATACTATTAATTTTCATCTATATGATCCTTGGTCATCTAAAAACATCTGTTGTTTCTGCTAAAGAAAATAAGTAGTATATCAATATGTTACCTTTCATTTTTAAAATTAAGAGTGATTTCATCATATTTTACTTAATCTTATTTTTATTAATTCATTGGCCATTTCTCTTCTTTTTCTGTGAAATTCTTCTTTAATATCCTGTTTACTCATTGGGCTCTTTGCCCTTATCGGTTTGTAAGAACTTTTTACTAAAAGGGAGTTTGTCCTTTGTTCTGCCAGGTTGCTATTGGTCCTTTTCATTTATTTAAATTTTTTTTACCCCAAGAATTTAAATTATTTAGAAGTTAATGTGTCAAATATTCTCCCTTTGAATTTAATTCATTAATCAGGAAATACTTTTTCAAAGCACTGACTGTGTGTAAGGTAATGCTTTTAGGTGCTTATAATACCTCAATGAACAACAAAGACAAGTATCCCTGCCCTGATGGAGCTTATCTTCAAATACGTACAACAAATGCCTGTAAATAAGTTCTATGGAACAGTAAAGACAAATTCTATGGGAGCAGGAAAGGTAGAGCAAGGTAATAGAAATTAGAGGTGTGGAGCGGAGATCATGGTAAAGAAGGATCAGTGTATTAATTAGGGAGGTCAGGATAGTCACTGAACAAGTGATACTTGAGCTGAGGCCTGAAGGATGTGAGGGAGTTGACCAAGTGGACATTTAGAGGGTTTTAGTCTACTCATGGGGAAGGCCTGAGCATAAGACCCAAGGCTGCCTGGCAAGTCCCAAGAATAGTAAGCAAGGGGTTTTATTGGAGCTGAGTTATCTAAGAGAAGATGGGTAGGAAATGGGGTCAAACAGATAAAGGGCTTGGGGGAGGTCACATCAAGCCCAATAAGACTGTGTGATGATTTTATTCTGAGTGAAATTAAGAGCTGTTAATAGAACTTGTATTATAGTAGCATCTATCAGGAATAGAAGCAAAATATAGGGAGACTATGGTAGAAGCTGGAGATAGTTAAGAAGCTATATTAAATCATTGATCTAATGGCTTGAAATAGGGTGGTAGCACTGTAGATTCTGGAATATAGTTTGAAGATAGAGCTAATTTGATTTCTTGACCAATTAAGAATGGGGTATGAAAGAAAGGGAAAAAAGGCAGGCACGATTCTGTGATTTATGGCTTATACAACAAGCAAGATGGAGCTAAAATCAACCAACATGGTGAAGGATGTGGGTAGAGTGGGTTTGAGTGTAAGCTCAGAAGTTCAGTTTTAGACACAGTGAATTTTAGTCATCTCTTAGCTCTATGGTTAGGGGAGGTCCCACAGATGCAGGTAGGCTTATGAGTTTAAAGATGAAGAGACTAATTTGGGCTGGTGAAATACATTTTTGCAATAGGTTACTGGGTTGTATCACTCAGAAAGTGAATGTAGGCAAGTATAAGGCAAGAACTGGAATCTGGTTAGTCCAACATGAAGGGTTAAGGAACAGTTGAAGAAATAGCTCAAGAGACCAAGAAAAAGCAACTAGCAAGGTGGGATTAAAACCAAAAGCAGGTGGGGATGCCTGGGTGGCTCAGTCAGTTAAGCGTCCGACTTTGGCTCAGGTCATGATCTCACGGTTAGTGGGTTCAAGCCCCGCGTCGGGCTCTGTGCTGACAGCCAGCTCAGAGCCTGGAGCCTGCTTCAGATTCTGTGTCTCCCTGTCTCTCTGACCCTCCCCTGCTCACGCTGTCTCTCTCTCTCTCAGAAATAAATAAAACATTAAAAAGACACACACACAAAAAAAACCAAAAGCAGGTGGTGTCCTGTAAACAAAGTGAGAAATGTGTGCCCGAGAGGAGTGATCAGCGGTGTCAAATGTCTGTAAAGAATAGGATAAAGATTGAGAGTTGTTCAGTGAATTTGGCAGCATGAAGGTCACTGGTTACATTGAGAGGAGAAATTTAAATGGAATATTGAGGGCAAAAGCCTGATTGGAATGGGTTGAAGAGAAAATAAGAAGAGAAGGAATGGAAATAGCAAATATAAATGATTACATCTAGGGGTTTTGCTGCAACAAAGCCATACGGAAATAGTTGTCTTGGCAGAGGAAATAGGGTTGAGATAGTTCTTTTCTTTTAAGATGGGAAAAAATAACATTATTTTTAGATGTTAATGGAAAATACCTAGTGGAGAGAGAAAAAAATCTATGATGTGAGAAAGAGGGAAGAGAGAATCACTGAAGTGATCCTTTAATAGACAAGAGTAGAAGATTTGACATTGAATAAGATCATGGGCAGTTCATTTGAGTTTGAGAGGCAGGGGCTTGAAGGTGGATACTGTAGTGTTGGAACCTGAAAGTTCTCATATAATGACTTCACTTTTCTCAGGAAGTAAGGAAAGATCTTAAACTCTGAGTGAAACTGCTAGAGGAAGTGCAGAGTGAGAAAAATAAAAGGGTGTGAAATGATGCTCCAGTAGAATGGAAAAGCACATGCACTAGAGAATAGGAGCCCTAAAAATGGTGACCTGAAATCACACAAAGCCTGGAAAATAGGGGCATATCATCTAAATATCTTAAGGGTCCTAAAGAAAAGCACAATCCAATAGAAAGGGCGAAGAGTGTCAGCTAACAGGCTTTTTGGAGGAATACAACCTCATCACCACTTGGGAATAGTATTGGATGACTTGAATCTCATGGATGTTGGCTGCAGACAAACTCATTTGGAGAGGGCATGAACTTAGGTTTGCTTTTGGCCTAAAGATTTTTACACTGGGTTCCTTTTTTTTTTTTCTTATTATCCTAAGAAAAATTGCCTTGGTCTCTGCAGCTCCAGATCTCCCAAATCTCTGGTCAATAGTCATCTTTAGTCAGCTGCAATAATATCCCCTAAAATTCTCAGGCTATCTCAAAGGTATTGGGATTGACACATAGCTTCCCTTATAGAAAGATGTGTTTCAGTTCTGTGGAAATGTAAAGTTAAATGTAGAGATTATGAAGTAAATAGATTCTAAAGTACTAACGTTTTTGTTTTAATGACTCACTTGCAAGAATCTGGCCTGTTAGAGTCATAAGATATCCTTGCAATACAAAGTTCATTTGGGTCATCCACTGATCTGAAATTTTGATCATCAGAAATTATAGTAAGACCATTTGGACCATTGGTAATAGCATACGATTTTATACACTTAAAAAATTTAATGTATACTTATAACATTTATTTAAGAACTCATGACAATTTCATGTGGTAATAAGACTTTGAAGATTCTAAAAATGTAGCTCAATATATCAAATTTATAAATGCAGTTCAAAATGTTACAAAGTTTAAGCTTAAAAGCAAAAGCTTTATTAAAATATATTTAATTAATAGACTGACAGAATTATTTTAGGTTTATCTTGAAAGCTTCAGGAAGAACTATGTTGTTTAATTAGTAACTAAGATTAGTTGCATATCACTTTTAAAATCAAAGGACTCATGATTCAATTATTCTGGAAACCGTATTTACTCTAAAGGCAATCTTAAAATTCACACTGACATGTTTATTTATGTCTTATGAGTTTTTGTCTAATATCTTTTTGGTTCCCTGAAATTTATTTTGAAGTCAAGTCAAGGAGCCATGTAGTATGTTTTTCCATTTGTTTTATCAAAGAGCACACCCATCTTTTCACATCTGATTTGAATGATGCCACTTTAATCATGTGCTAAATTCCTGGATATGTGTATCTATTTATTGACTCTCTTTTATTGTTATTGTTCAGCTTGTGTCTTCCATACTGTATAACGATTTTAATTATCCCATTCTATAATGTTGTACGGTCTTGTAAGACAAAGCCCTCTTGTTTATTTTATAGGAATTTTCTGGATATTGTCATATGTTTATTTTACAGATGATCTTTAGTATCACTCTATTGAGATAAAGTATTTTAACAGTAATAATTTGATTAGGAAACATGTAATTTATAATTTATTAAACATACACTTAAATTAGAAATATGGATTGAAATGTATCATTTGACTTTTTGATATTTAGTGAGATGATCATATATTTTTTCCTCTTTTGGCCTGTTAGTATAATGAACTATACTATTAAATTTCTTCAGGTTGAATTAACCTTGCATTCCTGAGATAAACCTGCTTTACTGAGAATCATCATTCTTTACAGTTAACATTGGATCCTACTTGCTACTATTTTGAAATTTTTGCATCCTTGATAGTTTTTAAATTATATCTATCATTATGGGTCTGTTAAACTTACCTGTCTCTCTTGGTGCTAATTTTGTATATTACATTTTACTGAAAGATCATTCATTTTAACTAAATATAAGTTTTTTGGCTTAGAAGTAATACATATAGTTCACTCTCATTGCGCTGTTTTGTAGGCCATTTCTATAACTGATACTTTCTCCTTTAAAACTTGTGTATTCCCAGTGGTTTATTTCATTCTTACTCTTCAGCTGATCATTGATACTCAGTTTAGTTTAAAAAATAGTTCTTGGATTTTTAAAAAAACCCTGTTCTTTTATGAGTTATCTCCCTCTTTAGTTTCTTCTCTATATTTAAAAAAAAATGTTTATAGCTCCTTTACTTTTACTTTCACTACTAGGTTTAGTTTGTTACTACTATTCCTGAGTTCTTTAAAGCTGAAAACTTGAGGTTTTTATTTCATTTTACTTAATAATTTGTTTGTTTATAATTTTTCTCCAAGCATAGCCCTATTTGTATTCATAGGTATTGTCCTTTTTATTGTCATTAATTTCTAGATAGCCTTTGATTTTACTTCTATTCCTCATTGAACCAAGAGTTAAGTGATAATTTTTTGCATTTGCCAAGTGGTTGTTTGGTAATATTTTATTCTAAATAAGAGACCAATAATTAAACCTTTACTGATATATGAACGTTGATCCTAATTAATGAATATTGTAGTATACACAAAAACTTGTAAATTAGTAGCTCGGATTTTATATATACATAATACCAACATGAATGTCATTTTTTTAAAAAGTTAGAAGTGAAATATTTTCTCCACCTGTGCAACATATCCTGAGTTAAAATCCATTGGCTACTCTTCTTCAGGATTTAATTTAATTTTTCATTGTAAATGCAATTTACAGTTCTAAAGCATTTGAAGGATAAAAACATCTATCATTGGCCACAGGGAAATTATGGAGATTGCACTTAGCAACTGGACAACTGTTTCAGAGAGACCATACTTGACATTTGACTTTATCCTTTCAGAGCCCTCAAAAGAGTAGAAATCTAATGTGACAGCCTGATCCTGTTCATTTCTAATTTTTAACACCACTACCAATTCTTTTCACTTAATCTTTGAAATGCTACCTCCCAGACTTGTATGTTAAAATATCAAAATTTGGAAGAAAGAAGAATAAACTCCCACTTTTGTACCATCCAGATATAATATTTTTAACATTTTAAAGAATTAATAACACACACATAATATTTCTAACAACAAGGGAAAATCCCTTAAATCTTTTTCGCTTTATACTTTTCAAATCCAGTTACCTTAATCCTCCTGGATGATCCTAGTCACCATCTTCTCAGTTATAAAAATAAATTATTATGAATGTTTTCATTCCCCTGGGACTTTAAAAAAATGAGATTCAGTTTATGCGTTCTAAGGGGACATAGTAAAAAGCAAAACTTTCCTTTCTGATTAGTAGCTCCATCCTCTGTGCCAACTTCACTGAGCCTTTAGAAGGAAGAGTTCTGAGGACCCAGAAGCAGGAAGATCAGAAAACATGAAAGGACTGAAATATTTTCTCTGTGATTCTTCACCTGAAATAATGGTCATTTTGGCATTTTTATTTGAGTTTCTTCTGACATTACTAAAATAGATTACAAAAATTAGAAACACATTTTAGTAACTAAGGCTCTTGAATAGTGTTCCAGCACAGCCAGAGAGATATATTTGGAAATATTCCACAGTGACCAGGTGTTCCAAAAGCAATAGGCTACTTCTCAGAAGTCAGGGTCAAATCACAGGAAAAATGCTCCATACCAAAGTGAATCCTAACAAGATTTCATCTCATGTCCAAACTGCTATCATCTGCTTAATACAGCCATAAATTTTGATCAGTCCAGATTGGCCAGAAGTAGGGGGAAAAATCTGCTTAACTGGGCTTGCATTTGATCAATAACAGAATGAAACAAAAAGGCAGTTTGCAAAAGTAGAGCTAGTTAGTACTGAGTAAAGTTGTTTTCATCAGCAGATGCAGTTATAGACTATTTTTGGAAGGCTAGACAATTAAATAGGTAAAACCCTTTTGCACATCTAACTTCATACCTTGAAAGAGGGCAGAACCTTCTCAAGAGGAGAGTATCATTGATGATGGTAATAACCTTGTGTATGGCAATATAGCTTATTATATCTGTGCTTTTACTATGTGCTGGTACAGTGCTAAGGTTTTCATCTTAAATACTCATTTAGTTGCATAGTACTGTGTGCATTCTGCCTGAGGTCCAAACGTGTTACCATATAATTCAATACCACACAGTAGCAATGTGTGAAAAATTGAATAGATACCACACATTAGCACTCTTCAAAATATAGACTAGAGCAAAGGCACAGTGCCTTCAACATTGCATCTCCCATGTGGTGTTAACACATTTGCATTCCTGCCATACTGTCTTTGTCAGACTGTGTTAATCTCAGTCCTATGAGAAACGTGCACCATGAGGCAATTAGACATGCAAGATATTTCCCAGGGTAAACATCTATGAGGGAAGCTGGGAAGGGAGACTAGAAATGACAGAAGATTATGATTCAGGTCAGACCTTTGGAAAGGACAGAGGGAAGAAATGTTGGATGGTAGTTTGGCAAGGCCAATGTGGAGTCCTCCAGCCCCTACCTTCTATAAGAGAAGCTCTCCATTTCCCAGGAATGGGGCTCCCTTAGTGCCTTTGCCATGTTTTCTTATTGCTAGAGAACTACCTGTGAGAGGCATGGCCTGGATGGACACACAGTGTGGGATTTCAGAGCCCAGCATCTAGGATCTTCCTCCAATTGTGCTACCTATTTACTCCCAGTCAAGAGACGCCTTTTCATGGGGACTACAGAGACCAAAGTACAGATCAGCTTCAGTTTGGTATTTACCATAGACTAAAAGATAGCACAATTCATTCATGCAGGTATTCACTCATTCTCTCATTTGTTCAACAAATATTTGTGCATATATGTACAAGAGACAATGCTAATTTAATAGGAGAGTCAAACATAAATAATGATACAATGTAAAAATTATACGTGATAAGTCCTAGGAAGAATTTTCAGAGATATGACCACACATAGAGAGAAGTCTAGTCTAGTCACAGAGTTGGGAAAGGCTTCTCTGAGGAAATAACATTTGAGCTGAAGGAGGAACAAGCAGAGGCCAGAGTGAACAGAGTTCTTGTGGCAGGAGAAAGATAAATATGAAATATGTGGCTGACCTTGAGTCTAGTGTTGAACAAATTTAGTTGGAGGCATCTCTGAGACACTCAAGAGGAAACATAGAGCAGAATCTGGTAGTTAGAAGAACGTGAAAACTGTAGATACAGATTTGCAAGTCATCTGAACATTGGCAGTAACTAAAGTTGACAGCATAAAACAAGGTGGAATCTGTTTACTACAAATATATATTTGTCTTTTTTTTCAACTCTGTGTTGTAAAATCAAAACCCCTTGTCCTGTCTTTGGAAGGAAGTTTCCAAACTTTCCAACTATTTCAATCTTTTAGGTAAAAAAATAATACAGAATTATTTTTTTATTTTTTTAAAAACATTTTTATTTATTTCTGAGAGAGAGAGAGAGACAGCGTGAGCAGGGAAGGGTCAGAGAGAGAGGGAGACACAGAATCTGAAACAGGCTCCAGGCTCTGAGCTGTCACCACAGAGCCCGACGCGGGACTCGAACCCACGAACCTTGAGGTTATGACCTGAGCTGAAGTTGGAAGCTTAACCGACTGAGCCACCCAGGCACCTCAATACAGAATTATTTTTACTTCCTTTTTCTGGAGCTCAAGCCATCAGTTACCTCTTTGCAGATGTTTTATGAATTTTTTATGGTAAAGAAATGTTCTCTAATTCTTAAATAGTTCTTTATCACTTTACTTTTCTATTTATACCATATGATTTATAATAACCTTTTGGAATTTTCTCTTTAGTCAGCACAATGTAAATAAAGAGCAGCCCGATGAGAAATACTGTATTTAAAAAGCTGGTAGCAAATTTGATTTTGGAGCCTTGGTTTTCCCAGAGTTTGGTTTTGTTTTGAAATTTCCTATGCTGAGTTCACACATGGAATCTGATTCTGGTAGGTAAATAAAATGCAAATGATGACTACTTGTACTTTGATCAATTATCTACATCTAGGGATTTCATAATGAAAGACACTGTCACCACTTTAATGTATTAAGAGACAGTTATGTGTAGATGTATACATAGTCATCTCCTGATTGTGGAGGATCGTGGGATAACTTGAATCATGATTTAATGATTTTCATCAGAATGAAATAAGCTTTTGATCTTTGGATTTGATCAACTTCTTTCTGCAGCTGTGCCCCAACTAGCAATACTTCCTCCCCGGGCTTTTTGCCCAGGCAAATGGGGTTCATCCTTGTTTCGTGTCTCACTGACTTCCTGATAACAGACACAGTAACCGCTTGAGCTATTGCCTGCTTCTAAACTGCATAGCTTTGAAAACTTGAGAAAAGGGTTTGCTCCTGTTATGTTTTTTCCTCATCACAATAAAATGATTTATCTAATAATACACTTTAAGGGCCAGTTAATTTTCTTACCATCAAAACTTAAAGGAAAACTTTTGAGAATGATTCTTTCTAATGGGATAAAACCTACTGCAACAGTTCTATTTAAAAAGAAAAATTCAAGATCACCGTGGTGAGGATACCACTTACACATGCTTATTTGCCTCTTCCTTACTGAGATTATTCCAGTAGGTATGCTATATGTGGTTGGCGTCAAACGTTTTATCCAGCCGCCAGGCATGATTTTGCTTAAGGCAGAAACCAAAATAATTTTCCCACACTTATTCCTTCCATGATTTCTTCTTATTTACTGCTCAGTAATTAAAAGCATCATTTCTATTTTACAGTGTACCATTTTGTCCTTCTGTGATTGTTTCAATGCAATTTTGAATGAAATAGAGCCTATAACCCAGCATTTTTCATGTGTATGCAGTGGTTTCTGATTTCAAATGGAACATATTGAATAGATTTAGCTTTGCTGATGGAAAAGTTAATAAGATACATGCAGTATTTATCTTCTCTACTCATGTTTGCTAAAGCCCATCTATATTCTAAATAGTATAATTTCCCTACCTTCCTCATTAAAAAGATAGCATAATTAAAATGGTAACTACCCAGTAAAAACAGATATATTTGGTGCCAGGTAAAAAATTTTTTTCTGCCAGCATAAATCTTATCTATAGTTAGTAAAATGATTCTCTCTACCAAATCTTATTAGTTATCTAGTAAAATTGCTCTCTCTATTCTCCTTTTCTCTACATAGTTAGCAGATTAAGACCTGGGATCTTTAATCGAAGAAAATTAAAACTACCTCTGATTTTCATATTGATGGACCATCTGTGGTTTCCAGTATTTCCCTGGTTTTTAAGACCCATGAAGTGAGTAGTCTCATAACTCACCTCCACAGTAGGGAGTCTTCATGGAGAAGTTGTGCTTGAGGCTCCAATTTCATATATTCCCAAGACTTGCAAGGAGACTATGAGCCACGTGGATATATCATGTGTAGGGACTACTGGAGTTTTAAATATATGCAAGATTAGTTGTCACCAATGAAAACAAACTGTCATTTTATTACCACAACAGGCCAGTAGAAAAATATGACTGGAGGATAAGAAAATGTTTCATAGATACAAAGCTAAACCTCTGATCAATAAATATTTGGTTATTGCTGATACATTTTATTTTGGCCGAGGGACAGTTTGTGAATATTTTATTAAATAATAAAATAAGTAAAGGTCTGATGGGTGTCATTTTGTTTGGAGGTCTTATTCAGGACATAAATATTGATATTTCAGATTTAAGTACTCCATCATTTTAATATAAAATTTCTCAAGTTACATATACACACACACATACATGTAAAAGTACATATATCATAAGTACCCAGCTCAATGAATATTTACAAAGAGAACATATGGAAAGAAACTCAGATCTCCTCAGGCCCCCTTGAAGTCACTGTCCCCAGCCATAAGGTACTTCTTCTAGTCTGTACTTCTTTTTTTTTTTTTTCTCACACATTTTATTTATTTATTTATTTATTTTTTACAAATAGTTTATTGTCAAATTAGTTTCTACATAACACTCAGTGCTCATCCCCAAAGTGCCCTCCTCCGTGCCCATCCCCCCCTCCCCCCCACGTCCATCAGTCCTCCGTTTTTGTCAGCATTCAAGAGTCTTTCCTGGTTTCTAGTCTGTACTTCTAACAGTTGATTTTCTTGACAAGAGGAGGAGGAATAGAAAAAAACTTTGAACATTGTATTTAATTGTATGTATATGAAAGTACACAAATGATAAGTATAAACCTTGCACTTTTAGAAAATAAACACACCTACAAATCCAGATCAGAAAATACAGTATTACCACCATTTCGGAAGACCTTATGTCTTAAGCAACTACATCTCCTCAGTGAGGGTAACCACTCTTTCTGAGCTCTACCAGTCTGGCTCGGTGACGTCTATTTTTGAACTTTACATTAACTGAGTCACATCGTATGCAGTCTTGTGTTTGACTTGCACTTCTGAGGTTAATCCAGATTGTTGCACATTGTTGGATAATCATTGGTTTATTCTGATTCTGCAATGTGTTTGTACCCCAATTTATGATCTCTTTACCGTTGATGGGCATTTGGGTGATTACAAAGAGTGAAAACTCCATTTTTAATTTTTCTCTAACGTCTGCATGAGTTTTACTCTATTTTCTAATAACAGAGGAGAAAAAAATCTTTTCTTGCCCTTAAAATGCGCCTGTCAAAGTGAAAGCTGTTATTTGTCTTCTATACAATATATGGTCCTTTGCTTCCCAGCTATAAGAGGGTCTGCAGTTCTGATTTTAGGGTTTGAGAGGAGTTAAATATATTTCTCTGGATATTTAATTGATGAATCTTCAAAGGACTATAACATTTAAGAGCAATTAACTATAACTTGTTTGTTGAATTAGATAAATTTAATAGGATTTAATCAGGAAACATCTTGAACTTTTCAATTACGATCTTCAGTAATTAGGTCTTTCTTCCCCAACTCTGACCCCATGGTTTTCTCACATGGAGATATTAAAAATCCTGGTCCAGTCTAAATCAAACTTCGGTCTCTTAGGCAATGAAAGATTTTCCCCTCCCCCAACACCCAGAGCAAAGTGGGATGGCATGTTTCTTTCTTGTTCCTCAACTCTCTTTTTTTAAGGCTCTGGATCTTCAAAAATTGGTTTAATAAAGTATTTGGAAAGGAAAAAAAGAGAAGGCAAAGAGGGAAAGAAAGATGAAAGGAAAAAAAGTAAAGGCTTTACTCAGCTGATTGCATCTATAGTTTTCTCTCACTTGTCAAATTCTCTTTGTCTTGGAAGTCACCCAACTTGTGGTTCTTTTGTGGGATTCTTCAGTGTGTTTTGGAGGGATCCCAAAGGGGACTTGTGAACCAACTGATTATATTCTCCATCTAACCTTAAAAACACCCCCTCCAGTGGTATACCCACAGTTTTTATCCTCTGAGGTCCCCAATTCGGGCAGGTAGCTATTGACTAAAGTTTTTTCAGCATGGTTGAGTTCACTTGGTTCTCAAGAATTCACTTTTGTCTGCCCCTCCAAACTGTGGAACATACTTGCTGACCCCTCTACCTTCTACCAGTTATAATGAGGAGGTCTAGCCCTGAATAAGGTGCCCTTCTCACAGATGCTTCAAATACTAAGGAAAATGCTTCAGATACTAAGGAGGGGAAAGTTAGCAAGTAAGTCCCTCCATTATTTCTCCCCTTACATGAATTTATTTCAAAAAGCCCCATTCTATCAGTCTTTAGCCCTTTTTTTCCCCAGCTCAGATGGGGAGGTAGTCACTAGGCTGGTTTTGCTCTTTTGTTAATTTCCCACAGAGTATTATCAAACATCTCTGTTTAGAATGTATGCTTATCATCCATTGATCTAAGTTTTGAAGACTTATCAAAATTTGTACAGAAAAAGACCTAGGTGACATCTTGTTATCTAAAAGCAGAGACTGTCTTAAATTAATATTTATGGAACATCTACATTGCCTAGAGCCACTTCAAATACTCTTGGAAAATAAGATTGGTCTAGCTATCTGGTTAGAGAGGTAGAAAATTCTTTATTCCCAGCACTGTTCTAGGCCATATGGCAAATAGGAAACTTTTCAGCTTTCCAGGAGCTCCTGATCAAGCTAAAAGGCAAGATTTGCATTCTTAAAGCTGTTAGCTCATCATGATTGTGCTCTGTAAAAGGGAGCATGCAATGCTAACAGATAAACTATTATCCAGAAGTTAAGTTGAACCCAGGGGAGCATTACCCATCTTGCCTTCTCATTACTGAGGAGCTGCTGCTTTGTACCATGAGTATTATTTCAAGTGGCCAGAACAGCTGACTGGGAGCCATCCCCCATCAGGGCAGCACTGTTTCCTGTATTGAAACATCAGGAAGCAAATGATCAACACAACAGGAGAACTGCAATATTGAGCTCATGGAGGAGAACTTCCCTGTTTTTCTGATTTAATCTGTACCATTTGGGATTGTTCCTTTTGATCATACATCTGCTGTACCTCAAACTTCTTCACCAAATAATCTGTAAGAACAAAAATGTACATAGAATTGATTACCCCTCACAGTTCTGGTAGCTTAGCTTATAGTAGGCTAGCATAAATTTGAAATGCCTTTGACAGTATTTATTTTATTTTAAAAAGTCATGAACTTTAAATTCAGTCTACAATGTATTTCAAATTGCTTTAATTAAAAAAATGACTTTAATCGTTTCCCATGAAATAAGACCGTAGTTCATGCTGTTCGCACAGATACACTTTCACATAAGGATTTTGGTTATTCTAGATCAAGAGGACAAATACTTTTTTCTTGGGGTAAGGATAAACTTCTAAGCTGTTTTTAAATCTAACTAATACACTCCATGAGAGTTATGAACTTCTTTGTTTTTAAAAGTTAGCAAAGGCACCTCCGTCCATATACTGTACTTAGAACAACAATTTAATAACACAGCATGGAAATATGAATAGCTGGTGAATAATAGTACCATGATATCATCTGACATTAATTTTTTTCACCTTTATTAAGATACAAGTGATAAATGGAATTGTAAGATATTTAAAGTACACAGCTGATACACATATAAATTGAAAAGGATTCTCCCATGTAGTTAATTAACACATCCATCACCTCACATAGTTATCTTTTTAGGTATATGTGAGAACATGTAAGTTCTGTCTTAGCAGATTTCAACTCTTCAATATAGTGTTATCAATTACAGTCACCAGATTACACATTAGATTCTCACACTTTATCTGTCTTAATAGTTGAATGTTTGTACCATTTTACCAACCTCTTACTCTTCACCCCACCAGCTCCTGCCAACCACTTTTCTACTATGAGTTTGACTTTCTTTTTAAAATTCCATTTGTAAGTGATACCGTGTAGTCTTTGTCGTTCTGTGTCTGACTATTTCACTTAGGGTGGTACCTTCAAGTATGATACATCCATATTGGCACAAATGGCAGGATTACATTATTTCTCATGGCTGAGAATGCAAATGTATCTGATCTTCTGTTTTGCTTTTTTAAAATTTGTGACAGATAGGTAAGATATAGATTTTTGTATCAGGCCAATCTTTGCTTAGTCATGTGAGTTTGGAAGTATTCCCTCCTCTTCCACTTTTTGAAAAAGTTTGAGAAGGATTGTTATTAATTTTTCTTTAAATGTTTGGCACAGTACACCAGTGAGACCATGTGGGCATAGACTTTTATTTTTGGGGAAATTTATTATTACTGATGGAATCTCCTTACAGGTAATTAATCTGTTCATATTTTCTACTTCTGCATGATTCCATCTTGGAACTTTGTATCTTTATAGTAGTTATAATAGTCCCATATGATCTTTTGCAATTATGTAGTAGTAGGTAATATCAGTTGTAATGTCTCCTCCTTCCTCCTTCATTTCTAATTTTATTTGACTTCTCTTTCTTGGGAAGTTTAGCTAAGCTTGTCTATTTTATCTTTTTAAGAAATTAGCTCTTAGTTTTATTGATCTTTTCTCTTGTGGATTTTTGCTTTTTTTTTTTTTTTTTTTTTGGAGAGCACACAAGCTAGGGAGAAGGGCAGAGAAGAAAGAGAGAGAATGTCACACAGGCTCCATGAACAGTGTAAAGCCTAACACAGGAATTGACCTCACGACCCTGAGGACCACAACCCGCGCCCAAATCAAGAGTTGGATGCTCGACCAACTCACACTGGTGCTCCTCTGCTGTCTTTTTAATTTCTATGTCATGTATTTCTCCTCTGATTTTTGTCATTTTCTCCATCTACTAACTTTGTTTAGTTCTTTGTTTGTTTGTTTAGTTCCTGGAAATGTATAGTTAGGTTGTTTATTTGAAATCTTCCTTTTTTCCTTTTCTTTTTTTAAAGTTTTTATTTAAATTCTAGTTAGTTAACATAGCAATGTAATATTAGTTTCAGGTATATAATACAATGACTCAACGCGTTTATACATCACCCAGGGCTCATCACAAGTGCACCCTTTAGTACCCATCACCTATTTCACCCATCCTCCCACCATTCTCCCCTTTTGGATGGAATGTTCTATAGATATCTCTTAAGTTCATCTCCTCTCATGTGTCACTTAAGGCTGATGGTTTTTTATTGACTTTCTACCTGGATCATTGTTCCTTGTTGATGCTGGGGCAGTGAAGTTCCTTATATTATTATATTGTTTCTCTTTTCTGATCTGTCAATATTTACTTCACATAGGTAGATTCTAAATAATATGTAAATAATATTTACACATTATTTCTCCTTGCTGGATTGACCTCTTTATCATTACATAATGACCCTCTTTGTTTTGTTCTGTTTTTCAGAGAGTAAGTGAGTGAGAGAGAGAGAATTCCAAGCAGGCTCCACACTGTTAGTGCAGAGTCTGATGCGGGCTTGAAACCAGGAACTGTGAAATTATGACCTGAGCCAAAATCCAGAGTCAGATGCTTAACCAACTGAACCACCCAGGCATCTTCCTCTTTGTCTTTTAATATAGTCATTATATTAAAGTCTATTTTGTCTGATAAAGTTATAGCTACCTCTGTTCCATTTTGGTTTTCATTTACATAGAATTTATTTTTCCAACCCTTCACTCGTAATCTGCATGTGTTTCCCAAAGCTGACATGACCTTTTTATAGGCAGCATTAGTCGGGTCCTTATGTTTTTACCCATTCAGTCACTCTGTGCCTTTTGATTAGTGAGTTTAGTCCATTTACATTCAAAATAATTATTGATAGGTATGGACTTACTATTGCCATTTTGTAATTATAGATGATTTTAATACTTTTGTCCTTTACCTTCATACTAGCTTCATAAGTGATTTACCCATAACCTTTCATTAAAATATTATGAATTTAGTTATATATTTTCCTTTACCATTGACATTTATACTTCCATTTGGTTTCCTATTACTTATTTAATGTCCTTTTATTTTAACTTGAAGAATTCCCTTTAATATTCCTTGTAATGCCAATCCATTGGTAATTAACTAATTTAGGTTTTGTTCTCTTTGTCTCTAGTTGAGTTTTGAAGGACAACTTTGCTGGTTAGAAGATTCTTGGTTGGCAGTATTTTTCTGCCAGCACTAGGCATGTATCACGCTACTCCCTCTGGCTTGCAATGTTTCTGCTAAAAAATTTACTGAGAGTCTTATAGGGATTCCCTTGTATGTAACAAGTTCTTTTTTCTTACTACTTTTAAGATTCTGTCCTTGGACATGACTTGTGACAATTTGATTATAATGTGTCTTAGTGTGTGTCTTTTGGAGTCATTTTCCTTGGGACCCTCAGAGATTCATTGATCTGAATGTCTTTCTTAAGGTTAAGGAACTTTTCACCATTATTTCTTTGAATAAGCTTTCTTCCTCAGTTTCCCTGTTCTCCTTCTGAGTCCTCTATAATACAAATGTTGGTTGGTTTGATGGTCTCTTAAGTCTCTTAAGCTATCTTCTCTCTTTTCTCGTCTTTGTCATTTTGCTTCTCTGATTGGATGAATTCTACTGCCATGTTTTTGGGTTAACTGAGCCTTTCTTCCACTTGATATAGTCTAATGTTGAAACCCACTACTGAACTTTTTAGCTCAGTTATCATATTCTTCATTTCTACAATTATTGTGTTGTACTTTATTATATGTTCTATCTCTTTTGTTGAAATTCTCACTTTGTTTATGTATTACTCTTCTGATCTCACTAATCATGTTTATAACCATTGTTTTGACTCTTTATCAAGCAAAGCACTTATTTTGGTTTCTTTAAGGTTTGTTTCTACAGTTTTCTCTTATTCTTTTTGGGGGGATAGATTCTTCTGTTTTTTCTTTTTCCTTGACTTCTCTGTGTTGGTTTCTATGCATTAGATAAAACAGTCGCTTCTCCCAGTCTTGACAGATTGTTCTCATGTAAGGTATGAACCTTATCTATCAGTCCAACTGAGTTCTTATTTGTCTCTCAAACCTTTGTGAATTTTCAATTCATTCTCTTTGTTATTAGTAGCTCCTACTAGTGACAGTATGCTGAAATCTGTCTTTTACCCAAAGGGGAGGGTCACATTCAGTACCTAGGTATAGACTGGATGGAAGCTGGATCCTTCGGCAGCAGCTGGAAAAGTATGCAATTAAGGCCCTTCCAGGAAGAAACTCAAAGATGCACCTTTTATCTGCCCCTGCTATGCTGGACTTGCATGTATTGCCAGAGGGGATGTTCCTGTGCCTGCTAATGGCTTTTCTTTGTTTCTTATAATCTGTAGGACTCATGGAAGCAAGCCTTGTTTGCTATCAGAGTTAAGTGATCTAAGGGCCCATCTGTTGGGCAGTGACTGCAAAACTGTAAAGCACCCACAACTTTCACATGATGTAATTGTGATTGTCTCTATTTCTATCACTAACAATGTTAGACAGCAGTATAAAGGGCAAGGGTTGGCGCACCTGGGTGGCTCAATAGGTTGAACGTCTGACTTCAGACCTCATGATCATGAGGTCATGATCTCACGGCTTGTGGGTTCCAGCCCCGGGTCGGGCTCTGTGCTAACAGCTAGCTCAGAGCCTGGAGCCTGTTTCGGATTTTGTGTCTCCCTGTCTCTCTGACCCTCCCCTGCTCTCTCTCTCTCTCAGAAATAAATAAAACATTAAAAAACTTAAAAAAAGAGTCAAGGACTGGTCAGAGAATGGTGTGAAATAAAAGCAATACTGCCCAGGTATGACTTTGACCCCTAATGGGAACACTTTTCTAGCTGAATAACTAAAAATTGCACTTACCTGATGTAGCAGGTAGTTGCTAAGTGTTTTGCATGGTTTATTTAATTTGATGTTGTCAATTCTTAAATAAAGAATTAAAAACTTAAAATTATTTACCTATGACCACACCTCTCTTAGCAAAGGCCTGGAACTTAAACCCAGTCTTCTGATTCAGGAGCGTTCCCCTGGGCTGCTACAGGATACGTACTTAGGGTATTAGTCTGCATAGATCAGTTGACATTTACTAACATTTTAAAATGTATTTTTGTCAATTTCATCTTCAAGCATCTTGCACAGTTTTTAAATTGAGTTGCCTATTGCTTTGTGACTGAGAGTCATTCTGTATTTTGTTAATTAGTCCTTTTTCAGTTACATATTTAAAAAATATCCTCTACCACTCTTTGGTAGCCCTCTTCCATAAAGTCATGAAGATAGGATCTGAATTAACTTCTAATTACTCTGCAGAGTAATGGAGAAAGATGGTATTTTCCAACAGTATTTCTAGGATACCTGGATACAAGGTGGTAGAAAAAGAACTCTTGACCTCCTCTCCATACCATACACACACACACACACACACACACACACACACAGACAGACAGAAAACAATTATAGTGGATTGCTACTATAAATTAAAAAGTAAAACAATAAAGATTTTAGAAGATAATTTAGATGACTTCATGATTTCACAGAAGGGCACCATTTTTAAAAATAAGGACAGAAAAGGCACTAACCACAAATACTGGTGAATTATACTACATTAAAATTAAGAAATAATCTTCCTCAGAAGACACTAATTCTGTTTTTAATTGGGTCTGTTAAGTCTTTCTACTGAGTTCTTAATTTCAACAGTTCAAGGTTTTCATTCTAGAATTTCTATTTGCTTCTTTTGAGATTAACTGTCATTTATATAACATTTATCTGTCATTATAGTTTATCTTATAGCTGATTGCAATAGTAAGCATAATTTTTTAAAGTATAGCTCTAGTATCTGAAAATGCTATGGATTGCTTTCCATCTTCTTTTTTGCTTTTCCTCCAGGTTGAGCTCTTTCATGCCATTTAATTTCCTTGTGTGTCTTGTTATCTGTGCTTGTGTGCTAGCCATTGTTTCTAAGAATTATAGCATTAATTTGGGATCCGTGGTGATATTATATTCCTCCATAGAAGATTTTTGTTTGTTTCTGCCACATATGGTGGGTCTCTATTAATCTGGGATTACTTTAATTTATTTTCAGAAGTGGTTATTTTCTAAATTATCCATATATCTCCTAGCTGATATCAGTCTATGTGAAGAGCTTTTCTTCCAATTTAGTCTTCCTCCTGCAGTACAGACATCCAGGGCTTCAACACAAATTTCAGGGAATTTATCATGATTCCCTCCTTAGCAAGCCTGGACTTTTGTCCTTCCATATAACTTTTTAGAAGTTATGCTCAGACTCTTAGTTTTCTTGATTAGAATAGCAAATTCTTGATACTACATCTCTTAAGTACTACCTTCTTCTAGATGTTGCCTCAATAATTCTTTCCTACTTTATTAGCATCCCAATACCCTTATTTTCTTTTTCTTTATCTTTAATAGTTATTATTAAAAATTTTGGTCCATATTGCCCTGTCCACAATTATCAGAAGTAGAAGGCCCTATTCCTGGCTTTTCATAGGGAACAACTAATTTCATGAAGGGAGTTCAATTATATGATATTTTCATGTTTTCTGATTTCCAGGTGAAAAATCCATTAGGTTCTGTCCAAAAAGAAACTTTGGAGACCATTTCAGTTTTAGAATTCAGGGCTTTAAATTCAAAAACCCAATCAATTACATTTTGTCCATATTAATTAAGGTTCTTTTTATTATAATAGAAACCCAATTCAAATCGACTTTTTAAAAATTGTGAATATTTGTTCACTTAATCCACAGGCATACTAGCTTCAGGAAGAGCTTCATGCAGCTCCTCAAATAATCTCCTTGGGACTGGTTTCAATCTCTCTCTCATTTCAGTCTTCTGCCATGTTGGCAGAAATTCTCAACTGTAATGGGTTTTGGAGACTGGCCATTTAGATAGCTACTATCATGAAGCCATCAAAAAATATTCATGAATCCTTGAAATTGTATTTATGTCTCACTGGCTCTGTTGGGTCCTGTGTCCATTCATGAAGCAATCACTGTGGCCTGGGGAATGAGCACCATACCTAAAGTCAAATCACCCAACACTAAAAATAAGTGGGAAGCCCAATCAGAAACATAAGATCTGAAAGTGGCAGCAGGCCTGCTTTGCTGAGAAAAAGTCAGAAAACTCTTTTTGGTAGAAGGGGAATACATTCTGGGTAAGAGAAAACAAAAGAATGTCCATTAAAGCATCCCTCTGGAAACTTATACTGTAGTTTTCCTCTGTGGACTATGTGTCTCCCAGTACCTTAGAAAGCATTTTATTCTTTAATTTATTACGCTGTCTCAAGTGCATAAAGGACTCCCTTTGCATCTCAGATGTGCTTGATGTGAATCTCTTTTGGCTATTAGTTTCAAAAGATTAAGACTTTTGTGCACCTGGGCAGTGGAAAGGAGGCGTGCTCTGCCACTAGTTGATTTCCAGAGAAGGAGCTTAATCTAAACACAATATGCCACCTTGATGAGTGTCCTATGGGAATAAAAGGTTGGAATGGAAAACAAGGATAGGCGGTCAGTTTAGGATCATGCCTCAGAAAAAGGCCTGGTGTTATCTGTTCTGAAACTCGGTGAAAATGAATTGATGAGCAGACAATAGCCTGGGTGTCCAGCTGATTGATCTGTGCAGCCCCGAGCATCCCCAAGCTGTTTGGCAGCAAGCCATCTTTCTTCTGTTCTTTCCTTATTAATTCAGGCTATGATAAATGGTCACGCTGACAGCCCACTACAATGAAAATAAAATCCTTGTCAGGGAGTCTTCCATCTTCTAAGAGGCAAAGAAAAACTTGTCTGTATCCCTCTTGTAGTGGAATTTTCTCACACCATCTTAGTGGCAATGTGTTTGTGACAGCATATATGCATGTGAATATGTATATCTTCTGAATGCTGTGAGCTCACATCTAGGTAAAAAACACAAAGGTTTATTTTTTAAAAAGACTCTGGCAAAAAGAAACCACCCACTTATACTTTATGTTTGTCATAAACAAACTTGAGGAAATGTAGATCTCTCAGAAACACCTGGAGTTCAATAACACAAGGAAGAAGAAAATCAATGCTTCCCCCCCCCCCCCCCTTTGTGGTCTTAAAAAGGCAAGTAGCAATGTGGAGAAAGAAGGGATGTAAATGCTTAACATCCATGGCTGGGGATATTTTACACTAATCACTTTACTTTCCCTAACTTCATAAACATCTCTCTTTGTCTTGATCTGTATTGTATATTTCATGACACACTGTAGAAGCTGGCACACATTTAGTTAGATGTTTTCTTTATCAACAAAGGTTCACATCTTCTAATGGTGCTAAAACAGGATGCTGTGTGAAGAGAGAGCTGAAGTCCACAGAGTTATAATGGTCCCTGAAAATGATCAGATGAGGGGACACAGGCAAACGTGGTGGCAAGTACTGTTTGCAGATGTTTATCCCACAGATATATTCACATGCATATCAAAGGATAAGCATATCTTTTGTAGCATCACTTGTAATAGCAAACCTGTATGGGCAACAGTAGGTAAATTAAAATAAGAAAGATGAGTTCAGCAGAGCAACCATTAGGAAAAACAAAAAAAACCTCTGTCTATGTCAGTGGCAGCAACTTTCAGGGAAAAAATGTCACAGAAGATTATATGATATAATTTATTTTGTTAAAGCCGGAGAGAATAATAAATAGGTATGCAGGTTTGCATAGAATTCTGGACAGAATAACTGAGAAATGTAAAACATTGGTTGTTTCTAGGGGAAAAAACAGTGCGAGCTTTCAAATAAGTGGAAAATTCTTAGATATTTTGTGCACTTTGAGTTTTGTTTTACCATTGGGTGTTATATTTTCATAAAAATGTAAGAACATTTTAAAAATGTTCCTCTGGTTCCAAGGCCACATGTTTAACTTTGCCAGTCTGCCTCCTGAAGGTGTATACAAATGCTACATGATTTGCCACAGACACGTCTAGATACTTTTCTATGCGCTGATACTTGTTCTAGGGCCACTGAGGCAGAAAGCCTGCACTTGTCATCAGTGACTCTCTGAGCACAGGCTGCAGTGTAGCCCACTAGTTCTCAAGTTTTACATGAATAACAAACACATGGAGATCTCAAGTAAACAGATTCCTAACCCCCTTCTTCAGAATCCATAGGTCTAGGTGAGGCCTATGATTCTGCATTTTATGGGTTTTTTTCTTTTCAATTTTTTAAAATTTTTAAGTTTTTAAAATTTAATCCTAGTATGGCTAACATACAGTGTTTCCTTAGAGTCAGGTGTCCAATATAGTGATTCAGCAATTCTGTACATTACTGTGTGTTCATCCTGATAAGTATACCCTTCGTGTCCTTCCTCTTTTACCCATTTCTCCACCTAACACTCCTCTGGTAACCGTCAGTTTTATTTTCTATAGCTAAGACCCTGGTTCTTGGTCAGTCTCTCTCTGTCTCTGTCTCTCTCTCTCTCTTTCTCTCATTTCTTTTCTGTTGCTCATTTGTTTTGTTTCAAATTCCCCATATGAGTGAAATTGTATGGTATTTGTCTTTCTCTGATTGACTTATTTCTTTTAGCATAATACTCTCTAGCTCCAGCCATGTCATTGCATTTGGCATGACTTCATTCTTTTTATGGCTGAGTGGCATTCCACTGTGTGTGTGTGAGTGTGTGTGTGTGTGTATATCATGTCTTTATCAGTTCATTTGTTGATGGACACTTGGACTGCTTCCACAGTTTGGCTATTGTGAATAATCTGCTACAAACATAGGAGGGCAGGTATCCCTTTGAATTTGTGTTTTTTTATTCTTCGGGTAAATACTCAGTAGTGAAATTGCTGGGTTAAAGAGTAGCTTTATTTTTAATTTTTTGAGGAAACTCCATACTATTTTCTACAGTGGTTGCACCAGTTTGCTTTCCTACCAGTGGTGAGTAAGTGTTCTCTTCTTTCTACATCCTTGCCAAAACTTATTTCTTGTAGTTTTTATTTTAGCCATCCTGTCATGTGTGAGGTAATATCTCGTTGTAGTTTTGATTTGCAATTCCCTGATGGTGAGTAATATTGAGCATCTTTTCATGTGTCTGTCAGCCATCTGTATGTCTCCTCTGGAGAAATGTCTTTTTGTGTACTTATTGTTAATTGGATTGTTTTTATTTTATTTTATTTTATTTTATTTTATTTTATTTTATTTTGGGTGTTGAGTTGTATCACGTTCTTATGTATTTTGGATACTAGTCCTTTATCAGACATGTCATTTAAAAATGTCTTTATCATTCAGTATATTCTGTTTCCTTTGCTGTGCAGAAGCTTTTTATTTTGAGCTAGTCCCAATAGTTTATTTTTGCTTTTATTTCTCTTGCCTCAGGAGACATATCTAGAAAAATGTTGCTATGGCCAGTGTTACAAAAATTACTGCCTGTGCTCTGTTCTAGGATTTTTATGGTTTCAAGTCTCATATTTAGGTCTTTCATCCATTTTGAGTTTATTTCTGTGTATGGTGTAAGAAAGTGGTCCAGTTTTATTCTTTTGTATGTTGTTGTCCAGTTTTCCCAACACTATTTGTTGAAGACATTGTCTTTTTCTCATTGGTTATTCTTTCCTGCTTTGTCAAAGTCTAATTGACCATATAATTGTGGATTTATTTCTGGGTTTTCTGTTCTGTTCAGTTGATCTGATGTGCCTATTTTTATGCAAGTACCATACTGTTTTGATTACTATACCTTTGTGATAGTATACTTTGTATACTTTGTAATAATATACCTTTGTAATAGTATACTTTGGAGTCTGGAATTGTGAGGCCTCCAGGCTTTTTTTTTTTTTTTTTACTTTTCAATATTGCTTTGGCTATTCAGGGTCTGTGGTGGCCCCATATAAATTTTGTTTGTTCTAGTTCTAGTTGTTGGTATTTTGATAGAGATTGCAATAAAAGTATAGATTGCTTTGGGTACTGTAGACATTTTAACAGTATTCTTCCAATCTATGAACATGGAATGTCTTTCCATTTCTTTATGTCATCTTCGATTTCTTTCACCAATGTTAAAGTTTTCAGAGTATAGGTCTTTTGCCCCTTTGGCTAACTTTAGTCCTAGATATTTTATTGATTTTATTGATGCAGTTGTAAATGGGATTGTTTTCTTAATTTTGCTTTCTACTACTTCATTAATAGTGTATAGGAATGCAACAGGTTTCTGCACTTTGAGATCGTATCCTACAACTTTCTTGAATTTATCAGTTGTAGTGGTTTTTTGGTGGCATCTTTAGGATTTTCTATATATAGTACCATGCCATCTGAAAATAGTGAAATTTTTACTTTTTCCTTACTGATGTGTATGTCTTTTATATCTTTTTGTAGTTTGATTACTGTGAGTATTCTGGTACTATGTTGAATGAGTTGTGAGAGTGGACAATCTTGTCTTATTCTGGACCTTAGGGGAAAAGCTTTAGGTTTTTCCCCATTGAGTACGCTGTTATCTATGTGTTTTTTGTGTAAGGACTTTAGTATATTCAGATATGTTCCCTCTGAACCTACTTTACTGAGAGTTTTTTCAATCATGAACGGATGTTGTACTTTTACTCATATTGATGTGATGTATTATGTTGATTGATCTGTAAATACTGATCCACTCTTGAATCCTGAAAATTAATCTTACTTGATCATGGTGAATGATTTTTTAAAATGTATTTTTGTATTTGGTTTGCTAGTATTATGTTGAAGATTTTTTCACTTGTGTTCATCAAAGATATTTGCCTATAGTTCTCTTATTTAGTGGTGTCCTTATTTGGCTTTGGTATCAGGTTGATTCTGGGCTCATGTAATGAATTTGGAAGTTTTCCTTCCTCTTATATTTTTGGGAATAGTTTGAGAAGAATAGGAATTAACTCTTTTCAAAATGTTTGGTAGAATTTACTTGTGAAGCTGTCTGGTCCTGGACTTTATTTTGGGGGAGTTCTTGTGATTCCTGATTCACTTTCATTGCCGGTAATCAATGTTGTTCAATTTTTTCTGTCTCTACCTGCTTCAGTTATTATGGCTTATATGTTTCTAGGAATTTGCATGACTCTGCACTTTTAACATGTTCCCAGGATCTACTAAGATCTACTCAGATACAAGAGATCTTTTTTTTTTTTTTTTTTAAATATTGGTGCCTTTACTATGTGTGAATAGCAGGGAGGTATTTGTTTTTTAAGATTTTTTACATAGTTTATTTATTTTTGAGATAGAGAGAGAGACAGAGCATGAGTGGGGAAGGGGCAGAGAGAGAGGGAGACACAGAATCCGAAATAGGCTCCAGGCTCTGAGCTGTCAGCACAGAGCCTGATGCAGAGCTCAAACCCACAAACTGTGAGATCTGACCTGAGCTGAAGTCGGACGCTTAACTGACTGAGCCACCCAGGTGCCCCAATACAAGAGGTCTTTAAGAGTAAATATCATCTAAGAAATTGGAGATGAGAATCTGAAGTTTAGGAAAGAGGTCTGGGATTAGGGATATAAATCTGGGAGTGGCCAGAATATAGGCATACTTAAAACCATGGGAAAGGATTAATTCACAGTGACGACATAGAAGATTGAGGAACCTTAGCACAACACTGAAAAACTACAACATTTAGGGGTCTTATAGAGGAGGGGCAACACTAAGGAGATTTGAAAGGAGCATCCAGTGGGGTAAAGAAAATACTGACAGAGGACAGGATCACCCAGACCAGGAGAAAAGAAACATATTATTCACCTGGTTCATTTGCTGCTGATAAACTAAAATGAAGATAGGGAAGTATCCATTAGACTTTGCAAAGTGGAGGTGAGATATTATTGGCAAGGGAAGTTTCTTTGGACAAGTTAGGATAGAGCCCAGACTGGAAGGGCATGAGGAAAGAATGCAGATAAGAAATTGGAGCCAATGTGTATAGGAAACTCTTTTGATAAGTTTGATTCTGAAAGGGGGTGGGGAGGGGGCAGAAACTAAAGAAAGAAATGGATTCAAGGAAGGCATTTTAAAGATGGGAGATACTAGAGCTTGTCGATATGCTCATAGGAATGACCCAGTAAAAAGGGAACCATTGATGGTATAGCCGAAGGTGTAGAATCCACAGCCTGAGCAGGAGAATGAAATTTGGTTGGGAAGAGCCACACTTGATTTATTTTATCAGGTGAGTCTAGATATAGGCAGTGTGGGAGTGTGGTGTGCAAAGGTGAGAAATGCATTCATAAATGAATGTTCCATGATGTATCATTAGAGAACAAATGGGAAACATTGAATTTTTGCAGTAAAGGAAAAAAAAAGTGAGAAAGCAGATGTTTTAATAAAGAGGAAGTAGATATCATGGGAAAACATAGGATTTAAGTCTTGGCTTTAGCCCAGTTTGGCATAGAGGCTTGGTGGTGAATATCTTAACTTGCTTTGAGCCTTAGTTTCATTTTGTAGACTGGGAAGACTATCCAGCTTATTTTGAGGATTTTCATGAGATAAAATGCAAATTATAAAACCCTGTACAAACATTTGTGACTATTTTTATGTTTTATCTGCAAAATGGAGACAGTATTCATACATACTGAACAGAGTTATACTAAAGATTAAATGAAAGAATACCATATGAAGAAAGCCTTCTCTCTGGTTCATAGTAAGTTTTCATAAAGATTAGCTATTCATTTCATTTTGGCAGAAGCCTGGGCAACCACTCTGCAATGACCACTGAAATGTCTTTTTGATTCTGTTATGGAGAATCCTCAACAGGGGCCCCAGCCAGACTCCTGTCTATTTCTGGGACCCCATTTAGCGAACACAGAATGGCCTGTAAAGCTGAACACCATGTCTCCTCCTAATCAAGGAGCTCAGTGGGTTTTACTCTGATGTGACTTACTCAAGTCAATGTGGGAAGAGTCCCTGAGGTTCCTCAATCATGTTTCCTTTGCATTTAAACTGTCTTTATGCATCTAACAAATTAATTGTGTAATTGCAGTGAACTTTAAGTTATCTTAAGTGTTCCAGTGCTGTATAAAAATGTAGTAAGATTTCATCTTGAAATCCCAACTCTATGAATTCCTCAATTGCACATATTTTAGTGGAATTATAAGGCTCACTTAATAGGACAAATTCTTTTAAACATTACAACTATGTAAAGTACCAAATCATATAAAATACCAAATGCACAGACTCTCTTACTAAAATACATTACTACTTTGGGTCTTATAAACTTTTCTGTACTTAATTCAAAACCTTTCAAGAGTTGAAATTAGTGTGCCCTCTAAAGGAACTGTAGTCTTAATCCATGCTTTTGGAAATTACTCATGGTAGCATAGTGATCAGTGATTTCAGCCTAATCTGCTGATTGAGTTCTGTGGGCAAACACTGTTGATAATTGCTCTATCAAGGACACTGTAATTCAAAAAGGGAGAATGGACATGTAACCCATGTGCCTTAATTCAGGTCATACCTTACCTGATAATTCTTTGACAGGTAAGTCTGGAGCCTACCCAAATTGATCACTTCTTTGGTTTTAGCATTTCTCTGGTATTCTTTTGATTGGTGTTTTATTTTATTTTATTATTATTTTTTTAATGTTTTTTTTTTTTTCTAGGAGAGAGAGAGAGAGAGAGATAGCGTGAGCAGGGGAGGGTCAGAGAGAGAGGGAGTCACAGACTGAAACAGGCTCCAGGCTCTGAGCTGGCAGTCAGCACAGAGCCCGACGCGGGGCTCGAACCCACGAACCGCGAGATCATGACCTAAGCGAAAGTCGGACGCTTAACCGCCACCCAGGCGCCCTTGATTGGTGTTTCTATCCAACTCAATAAACTATGTAGCAAGTACAACAGCATATTTTCTCATTCTGAAGATTGTACAATTCTTCTGCAAGTCATAACACCTAGAAGATCTTGGCTATCCTGTGTGGCTCCACTTCATTTGGTCACAGTTTCCAAGGGCTCCGGCCAGGTGCCCTCTCCTCCGAGCCACATGTTATTGCAGGTTCTCTAACTGCTATTACACCGTATTAAATCTGTACCTTGCTCACACTGTTCTTTCTCACCTGGGAGGCCCTGTCACTAGTACTAGAGGGATTTCATGAGAATCAAAAAGGGAATCTTTTTTTAAAAAAATACATTTTGATCTGGTAACTCTGAACTCGAGCTGAAATTATTCACATATGTATATTTTGAGATAGTTGTGTTTTGGGAAACCAGTGGTCTAGAAAGACTCAGTTTGTGCCCAGTACCCATCTGTACAGAGCAATAGGAAATGTTCATAGTCTAGGAATGAAGAGATGTGGATTCTAGTGCTAATCCTCCTCACTCCTCAGCTGTGTAACTTTGGGTGCACAAAGTTCACTGCACCTTCACAGGCATATGTTCCTGCAAGAACTCTCTTTATTTGTTTTGTTTTGTTTTGTTCTGTTTTCCCGGAAAGAATTCTTATTTGCATTTCTTGAGCATGTACTATGTGCTAGGCACTGTAATAAGACTTTACATACCTTGTCTTACATAACCCTCACAGCAATACTTTCAGAGCCATGCTTTTTAATTGCATTTACAGATGAGGAAGCTGCACCTTGGAGAGTTTAAATAAGTTGTCTTAAGGTTAGCTTTCTAGCTGTTAAGTGGTCTAAATTCAAACATGATCTGCTGACTGCAGCCCTTGGGCTAGGCCAGTTAGCCACTTCCTCCTAATGGTCTATGAGATATAATTTTTGGGTCCATTTCAGGCAAAATATTTTTAATGCCTGTTGAATCATTAGGACCTATTGCAACTGAGCTACTTTTCTTTTCATTATACAGTGCTTGCTCAGGATCACGAATTGCTTTGGAAACTTAGGTAGAACACTGTAGGTCTTCTTTTGTCTTGTTTAAAGCTGAGTGGACCATCTGTGATATTTAGTTCCATAAGATTCAGAAAATTAAGAAAGTAGTCACCTTAGGCTTTTGAGCTTAGGTATGTATAAGAAACACACAAAGAATCACACTGACCAAAAAATGACACCTGTTAATCCCCAGCCTGACCCAGAACATCACAGTATATTGTACTATACCTTCTCTTATCAGAGACAATAACAAGAGATTCTTTTAGTAAAATGTCCCAACAGCTTTCCAGCTGAGCTGCAGTGGGTTTTTGTTTTGTTTTCATTTCCTTTTTACCTCTTTAGTCCAGGCTATAAAGCGGTGGTGTGGGATGTCTTAATTCCTACCTGTGTCCAATTAAATTTTAATCACACTTCTCTCTTTCCTTGCTGTTCATTTTGCAATGAAATAAGGTGTTCCTCTTCACACTTCAGCACTTAAAAAGGAAGCAATTGTTTGGTGAGGAGTGAGATGCACTTTAGTTTACAGAAAATGTTAGCAAGCTCAGGAATGGTTCAGCCTCATTTACACACAAGGGTGAGAACTTCCACACTGTTTATATTGTGACTTTGGGGACTGTGTTTTCAGAGATAAAACAAGACTGTGTATTGTACCACGGCTCAGTAATTACCACAGCAGCCCACCTGCACCCCTGGGATTTTTCCAGGACAAAGTGAGGCAATCTACTGGGAGCAAGAAGAGAGGGATTTGGCTCTTCTTTTCCACTTAGAAAGCAGCTCAAGTCATGGGAAGCCAGATGCTTGTGTAAACATAAAAACAAAAATTCTTGTGTTGAAGTTATTTAAGAACAGCCCTTTGTTGTTTCTTGCAACAAGACCAATACACATGAATGTCCCCCTCCTACTCTTCTCAAAAAGTCAGGGAAAGTTTAAACTCTTGCCTCCACTAGTGCTAATTCCTCTGCAGATGAAAGGGGCCATGGCAATGTTTGGATCCATAAAAGAGAGATAAAGAGTCAGAACAAAGCAAGGCACAGCATTCAGGTGTTTTAGAAGAACTGACCTCACTGACCACTTGACAATTCTCCTTGAGAATTATGTTTGAATCTTCAAAGCATTAATCATTGCCTGGGTTTCAGAATCAACTTCTGAGCCCCTGTGTTCCTCAAGTACCATGGGAAAAAGCACTGAGGACTGAAGAGAAGTTGGCTTTGTAGAGTGAGCCCAAAGGACAGAAGTAAGGACAATGTCTAGCTTACAATTAGTAGCATTAGGATCAACCATCAACCACAGTGATTACAGAGGTGGGCACTAGTGGTTGAGTAAAACCTTTTGAGGGTCAGGCCTAAAAAGTGATGATAGACTTAGATGTTGTAAATGGGCTAATTTCAAGGTGGTAGCACAAGTTCAACCCTTTGAACTTGGACACACATAGCTGTATAAGACTATAAGTCAATCCAAGAGCTTAGAGTTCAGATGATTTCAGACAGATTATTTGTTCCTTGCTCCTTCTAGAACCTGTGACTATTGTCCACATTTGCTCCCTGATTTTTTTTTTCTTTGAGGACTGAATAGCTCTCCTTTCAAGCCCTCAAAACACAAAGTGTCACCAGTCACATTCTTTTCTTGAAAAACAGGACCAATTCTTTTAAGCCTACCTGTCAGAGGAAAGCTACTTCTATGAATATAAGTTGCTTTTTAACTTTCTAAGGGTTACCATCATCAATAACGTTAGGGTGAGGTTTATATTAGTGATTTCTACATGTTTTTTTCTGGCTCCCTCCTTATTAAAGTAGTGAGGGGAAAAAGGACAAAGTGCCTTCCCTAGTAGAATACCCTTATTGAACCAGGCTCTAATTAGGGTTCAGGTTACAGATAAGAAAGGAAAAACATGGTGAACACAGCATGTCAAAGACCAGGGTTCAGTTTTGGCCCCCTTCATCTAATTTACTGGCAAAACTTGAATAGGTGACCTCGTTTCCCTGAGTCCTAGTTTTCTGATTTATGAAATAAGATAAAAATGATACTTCTTACTGCCTTAGAGCAATAATGGAAGACTAGAATGTAATTATTACTTTCTCTCTAAGTTTCCCTTTCTATTTCTCTCTCTCTCTCTCTCTCTCTCTCTCTCATTAAGACTCGAATACATTGACAGGGACAGAGCAAAGTATATTACTTTCTTGATTAAATTAGCGAAGGCCTTGATGTATGGGCAAGACTTAGTGAATGGTCTCTTTTAGAATGGATGACTAGGATGTACAATTCCCAAGTACCTCCTCTACTACCAGACTAAGGGTACTTGTGTTTGGAGGTGTGGGTTAATCTCCCACAAGGACACATTGTCTGCTTGCTAATAGTTACAGTTACTATAAGGCTAAAGTCTTTGATAAATACATGAGAGTAATAACAGTAATATTGACAATATTTAATAATAATTAGGCACTTAAGTTCTCATAATGGAAGAAGGATGAAGATCTTATTTAGACTTAACCACTAGTTGAGCCCTTGTCATTGAAAAGAGACTAGGTTAATCAGTTTGTGTGAAGTATTTTATTTAATTCTTACCATAACAATGAGATCAGCCAGCCTCTAAGATTCCAGGGTGATTCCCACATCCAGGTATTTATTTCTTGTGTTCCCCCACCCATAGTGTATCAGGATTGGTCCATGTGACCAATAGAAAATCAAAGAAGTAGGGATGCCTGGGTGGCTTAGTTGGTTAAGCATCCAACTTCAGCTCAGGTCATGATCTCACAGTTTGTTAGTTTGAGCCCCACATCGGTGTCACTGCTGTCAGCACAGAGCCCACTTCAGATCCTCTGTCCCCCTCTCTCTTTGCCTCTCCTCAGCTCAGTCTCTTTCTCTTGAAAATAAATAAACATTAAAAACAAGAAAGTGAAAAGTGTAAGGGTATATGACTGCCAATACTAGATCATAAAAGGCATTCTGACTTCCTGACTGCCATGCTGTGAGGATGCTCAAGCAGCCCACTGGAGAGGTTCTCCTTATGAGGAACTGAGTCTTCCAGCCAGCAGCCATGTGAGTCCACCATCATGGAATTGGATCCTTTAGCCGTATTCAGCTGACTAGAAGCCCAGTCAACAACTTGATTGCAGCCTCATTAGAGACCTTGAGCAAGAACCACCTGACTAAGCTGCTCTAGAATTCCTGCCTCTCTGAAACCATATAAGACAATAGAAGTTTATTTGAAACCACCAAGTTTAGGGATACTTTTTTTACATGACACTAAATAACTAACATACCATATTTTGCAGAAATGTAAACAGAAGCTCAGAGAAATAAAATAAGTTGTCTAAAACCACAACCCTAGGAAATACTAAACTAAACACAGATCTGGCTCCTGAATCCATGTTGTCAGCCATTATACTACTCTTTGCTTTTCACATGGGAGAGAATGACCATAAGAATCTCCTGCTTAGACTTTAAACACTTTCCAGGAGCTTATAAAAAAATTAAAATACTGATAAATTGTTGATAGTTTTTAACAACTATTCTAAGTATCTTTGTTAACAAAAATACATTGGAACTTTTGTGTTATTATTTTGTTTGTTTGTTTGTTTGTTTTGGTGTCATTTTTAAACCAGAACTATTTTCAAAATTTGGGGTCTGCAGCTTATTCAAAACATAACTCTATCACAGATTTCTTATCTTGAGACTGCCAGATTTTCCCAAATTTATTGACAAGTGTACTTTGAATCTCAAATATCCTTTCTTGTAAGGGCTCACTCTGGTCTTAATATCCAAGGTAAACCTTCAAAATATTCATAAATGTCCTGAATGAGTTCATAAATAATGTTCTCTCTTGGCTGCTACTCCCTAATTTTGGAGGCCATTTCTTATCTTTTTATTTAACAATTTGCTCAAAACTCTCTAAGTTCTAGTGAACTTAGCGTACATCAGATTCTCACAGAGAATTGAAGATTGGTCTATGAACTGGAATACTAGTGTAGTGATGACCTCAAAATCAAAATATTATACTCTACTCTTGATGATACTCACCTCTGTGTATGAACTTACCTAGTAAATTAAGTTAGTTTTCAAAAGGCTTCATGAAACAAAGTAAAGTTTTGTGGTTTTTTATGACCTGAAGGATTATTTCACTGAGCCATGTAAAACTTTTATTGTTATTATGATTCTATCATCTTTTACCTTTGGGTAGAACTTGTTATTATCTTGTACATTTTAACTCTGTTAGGCAAGTTTCAGAACAACTAAGTACAGAAACCTGTACACCTCTTAGAAACCAGTCAACACAAGATCATGATCCTTCTTTGTTATCTTGACTAGATTTGGGAGACCCTGAAGGTTCCTAAAAACCGTATTTACAAATATCCTGCTTACTCCACTTAGCTGATCTCTTTGGTTTTTGTGTTTGGTTCTTACTAGTTTCTATCAAAGTAGGTAACCATTTATGGTCTGTTCCCCAAAATCAGGACCTAGACGGATCTTTGTGGCAGTGTTGGTTCATAATGCTCTCAGGAGCTTTCAAACTGTAATTGGAAACCAGCTCCCTTACTGGGAGCCTGGGAAAGACCCTAAAGATGAATGCCACTCCAGATTCTAGGTGTCAGTTTTAATAAGCAAAGGGAACTTACATGCAGGGCTTGTCTTCAGTGGCAGCAAAATGAATGGCTCCCCACACCTGCACATCTGAAAAGTTTATAAAGAAACTTAATTGGGGTCAGTCACATAAGTCATGCAGGTGATCTCAACATCCCATCTTAAGGCTGTCTCCTTGGATCAGCCTCTGGGAGTAGTAAAGGCAAGCAGAACCCACATTTCAAGGACAGGGGAGAGGGTGAGGATCCCCTGGGTGCCCAGGTATAGCTCACAGGTCAGTCAGTGGTCAGGTCTTTTTGATGACATTCCACAACAATCCCATTATCAACTGATTACATGAAGAAGTATCCTGTCTTCTACCAACTTACCTCAGTTGTATTCCAAGGGGAATAGATTGTATACTGGCTTTCATGAGAACCCCAAAATTGTAAGCAAAATCTCAACTTTCATGCAGATGGGAATAGCAACAGGTGCCTTATTAATAGAATTATTCTGACACCCTATTGCCCAACCTACACATTGCCTAAACGTATTGTAGTATCTTTGTACCACTCACTATGCTAGTGGTTTTACATACATCATTGTGTTTACCCTTCCAAAAATTTGCAAAGACAAAGAAATATGTCTACTATAGCAATGACAGAATGTGATGGAATTAGATGAATCTATGTTGATCTGACTTGAAGAGGTAGATCCTTTCCACCATACCACAAACCTATCTTACCAGCATAAGACCAGACTAAGACACCAGTCTACCTAAAAAGTAATCAACTCATAGCTGGCAATAATTTCCCAATTGGAAAGGCATTTGTTATACAGTGCTTTACTACACTGAATGACAGAATGACATATCATCTAAATAGCACCCCTATGAGTTAGATAAAATTACTGCCATTTTGCAAATGAGGCTTAGGCTTAGCATGAGGAATCTAGTGTTGTCCAAGGTAGTTCCATTGTCTAAGTCACTCTGGACAGTGCAGTGACTAAGTCTTCTGTTCATCTCAAAATAATATTCTGTGTTTCATTCAAAACCTTCTACCACCCATTTTCAGCTTAAACGTAAAATATACTGTGGATAAATTTTGACTAAGGAAAAGAGAAACATTTATGTACATAGGCTATTTCCTGGGCATCCTGAAAAAAAAAATTAAGTAAAGAGACTAGAGAGTTTTGGAACAGATGGGTAGGAGAGTTGAGCAGGCAATTGTCCACTAAGACACAAGTGATGCGGTCAGGCAGAAGGTAAAGTTCTTTGCTTTCACTTATTTCCTTAGTTCTCTTACAGCTCTTTGAGGTGGTTATAATTTCCTCATTTTTAAGTAAAGGAATGGAAGTTCAGAGAAGTTAAGTAACATATTCTTGCCCAACTTCATAGATGTTTAAAGGCAAAAGCAGGATTTGAACCCCAGTCTCTGTGTGTCTAGAACTCTTGTTCCCTCCACCACACACCTGGAATGAGAGAAAGACTGGACAGACCACCAGCTTCTCAATTTCACCATAAATTGTTTCTGCATAGACACACTATGTTCCTTCTTGAAAGACTTTGTCATTTTTCCTCTTGCATTGTGAGCACACTTTCAGAAAGTCTGTTTTAAAAGTTAAGGAAGAAAGAAGAAGAAACGTTATAAAACTTGGTTGCCACAAAGCAGTTGCAATAGAAGAACTCCAGCCTATTCTTTCAAGGGAAAATCAAGTATTGTGTCTGATACATTTGAAGCTACTTTTGTACATCAAGAGATCCTTCAATTCTGCTTCAAATAGAGGATGTCTTTTTATTTTTTTCTCATGAGTAGAAACAGATTCTGATCACAGATCTTTTCAAGTCTTTAGTTTCTACTTCCTGAACCATGCACAAACTGATTTTGAAATTCTGAAAGCATTCTAAATAGAGGTCTCCATTGCACATAAAGTACAGGAGGGGAAGATTTGGGCTCTCCATTAACTATCAATACTAGAATATAAGGACAGTCATCTTGCAGGAAAACAGGCCTGCCTTTTCAACACTGACTGCTGTTTGGTCCTTTTTTCATCTATGAAATATTGTCTTGGTTGTCATATGGCAGTATAACTTAGCATTCATTATGATGTGTCTAAAATTTCACAGCTAGGGGTGCCTGAGTGGCTCAGTCAGTTGAACATCCGACTTCCACTCAGGTCATGATCTCATGATTCATGGGTTCGAGCCCCACATCAAGCTCTGTGCTGAATGCTTGCTCAGAGCCTGGAGCCTGTTTCAGATACTGTGTCCCCTTCTTTCCGCCCCTCCACCACTCACGCTCTGTCTCACTCTGTCTCTCAAAAATAAATAAATGTAGGGGCGCCTGGATGGCTCAGTCGGTTAACATCCGACTTCAGCTCAGGTTATGATCTTACGGTTCGTGGGTTCAAGTCCTATGTCGGGCCCTGTGCTGCCAGCTCAGAGCCTGGAGCCTGTTTCGGATTCTGTGTCTCCCTCTCTCTCTGACCCTCCCCTGTTCACAGTCTCTCTCTCTCTCTCTCTCTCTCAGAAATAAATAAAACATTTAATGAACAAACAAACAAATAAATAAATAAATGTAATAAAATAAAAAATAAACATTAAAAAAAATGAAATTTCACAGCTAATGCTGGTATATTAACATAGTATTCTATAAGCACAACAGAAATCTAATTCTCTTTTATACAACTAGTAAAATGAAAGTATTTAGCCAACTTAATGTTTTGCAATTGGAAAATTAAAAAAAAAAACCTGAATGCTTTTATATGTATTGACATATTTAGGCCCTGAACTTATGATGGATGGATGGGTGGATGGGTGAGAGGGGAGGAAATGACATTTGTTAAGCATATTTTATGTCTCAAACATTTTTCTTAGAATTTTACATTTTTCTTACTGAATTGCATATTTACTGATAGCTGAACCTTAGCCTACAGGTAACGTTCTATTTGAGATATGCATCTCAAAAAATCTTTGCACTCAGGATGTGAAATATGGTATTCTTGTGATGCTTTATCACTACATTTTTCAGGCATGTAAATTTGATCCCCAAAAGAATGAACTTCAAGAAGTGGCATTTTGAAAGTTTATTGTAAGTTATATTTTTGTAATGCTTTTAGGAAAAAAAAGTTATATTTTAACATTCATGATGATTTCTCCCTGCTACAGTTAGGAAAGAAGATGATTGTGTGTGTGTGTGTGTGTGTGTGTGTGTGCATGCGCGCGCACGCGTGTGTGTGTGTTCATGTGAAATGAACTGTGTGGTTTCCAGTAAATTAGGGTATCTATTTCTTCATACACTTGGGAAAAATAATCCTATCCTTGGGCTTCTTTGAGGCAACTGATAGTCTCAAAGTCACATTGTCAAAATAGGATGCTCTTGTCAAGGTTGACAGTAGGGGAGGAGAAGATATCTACTGCTATTATGACTAGTGTTACTAATTCATAAATGGCAGCAATAGTAAAGAAGCTATCACTTATTGAATACAATATGTGCTAAAAATAGTGCTAATATTTTGCATCCATTATTTCCTATTTATAAAAACAAAGGCTAAGGCAAAGAGATTAAATGATTTATCTAAAATAAATATATGAAAGAAAGGGTGAGAAAGCAAAGAATAATTCCAGCATGTTCTTTATCCTAATCTTGGGTTTGGAGTCAGAAATCATTTAGTTGAAAGTACTGAAAATCCACCTCAAACTCATTTATACAAAAAATGAGGATTTATTGATTCATGTATTTGAAAAATGATAGATCACTGTATCTTCAGGTAAGGTTGTATATAGGAGTTCAAATGGTATCTCATTCTTCTGGCTTTCTCTCTCACTTTCCCCATCTTTCCATATTTTGGCTTTGTTTTCTTCTGTATCTTCTCTTTATTCTCCAACAGAAAAGATAGCCACCAGCAACTTGAAGCTTATATTTTATCAGTTAAGTGGAACAATAGAAACAATATTTTACCCACTGATTCCAGAGATAAGTTCCAGGACTGAATATTATTGGCCTGTCTTGGCTCACATACCCAGCCCTCAGTCACTAACTGGACTGGAGGTAGAATGTTCTGATTTGCCAACCCATTCTCTGGATTGTACGAGTATTACCGGATCCAAATGAATTAAGACTGCAGGAAGGTTCTTTCCCCAAAGAAAACGACATTGTTTTTATCAGAAAGGGAAACGGATTCTGATAAACAAAGATCACAGATATCTACTACAGTCACTTAGACATGGAAACTGCCATCTCAGACTTGAGACAAAGAGGGATCAGCTCCATTTATGAAGTTGGGTAGCTCATTCACATTCAGTCTGGAGTCATCGTCTCAGTGGGTAATCTACTAACTCTTTCAGAAAAAGTATTGAAAATCTTCCACATGGCAAAATGTACACCTGGAAAGCATCTTAATTACATAAACTGACTCCTTCCCACAACTCACTAAAGCTTCCAGTATCCTGAATATGAAAGGATGAGAACTGAGGTTAAAGTAGTTTCCACCAGTGAACAAACCAAAGATTATAATTACAATGGATATTTGGCCAGTGCTGAAATGTTTAACGTATAGATTCAAGTCACATTCAAACATCAACCAGCATAAGGGCAGAATTTATTTACAGGGTCAAAGTAGTAGCTAGTGATGAAAGGATAATGTAAAAGACATTAAACAAAAGCTAATCTAGTTTTATCCCATTTGTTTATCTCTATATTTATTCTCCCTGAACTGACTCACTCCTGAAATGGCTGGTTCTGGAGTTTATAACAGTGCATAGTTAAGGAGAGAGAGTGTTGGCAGCTAAACAAATGAAAGAATGATTAAACGGAAAAAGAGCTGAGTGCTGTAATTTACAGATGATGTGACTGCATCAAAACCAGGGAAATGAGCTCTCTCTAATAGTCTCCAGACTGCCATTTCTGGTGGTCCGTTCTTCTGACTTCACAGGCCAGCTCTGCCACACTCAACTCTAGCCAGAAAGAAATGGAGAGAAAGAAAATTACTCTACTTTTTCATAAACTGCACTGAGATGTCTCTGACCACCCCATTTGGGAACAAAAACGATGCCAATATATCCACAAACAGACCAGCTTTTGTGCCAAATCCTTCCTAGCCAAAAAACAAAAAGAAAAGAAAAGAAATTAATGGATGCTTCATCAAAAAAAAAATCTTACGGCTGGGGAGTAGTGAACATTAATAACAGAAGACTCTAACACCCTTGAAAAACCAGCGATGGTGACGTATCTTTCTTCAAAACCTCCATGTCATTATGGTTGTCTATTTGAAAGGCCTTGCTTTGTCACTATTTCTTCATCTCCTTCAGGGGCACTTACTGCCACAGTATAATTTTTTCGTACTTAAAAAGCTGGAATTACTTGCTATTTAATACTGCTACAGCTAACGTAGCTGCCTCAAATTCCACTTTTATTCACGCTCAGCTTGAGAACAGGATGCTTTCTCTTTGTGTCCCTCCTAGCAATTTCCAATCATAGACAATTTTAATATTTCATGGTTGTGTCATTATGAAACTGGTAAGCCCAGCTGCTGCCTCTTGGTGAGATAACTAGTGCGTATGCATGAGTTATATTTTATGCTTGTCATAAATATAAAGACACAGTTAACATTTCTTCCAAATTTTCAGGAACATAGCTAAGGCAAAAATTATGTACTTGCCATTCATAATTTCATGTAATTTAGTCTCCCTAGAATTCTTAGGAAGTACGTACTCTTTCCTGTCTCTCTGTCCCACACATAAGGAAGGAGGAAAGTGAGACTCCCAGTGGTTAAGTAACTTGACCATGGTCATATAGTAGAGACAGAGACAGGATTCAAACTTGGTTTCTTCTCAGTACAACGCCCATACTTTTCTTAGGTCTGAATCCTAGCAATCTCCCTCTTTCTAGTCATTTATACTCTGAATGCTTTCAAACTATTTTCATCCATCCTTGGTTCACAACCTGCTTTCTGGGTCTATCTTGCACACTAAGGTCACCATTGCTATTAGCACAGTCTTGAAATGGGACCTATCTTGTTTATTCCATAGATATTCATATTTTAATACTGCTCAAAGTATTAGTTCAAAGTAATAGATCAAAGCTGTTAGTTACCAACATGGATGTGCATCACAATGAACTGATTTCTGGGTTTTCATTAAAGAGGCCCCACTTCATCCCTGTGAGATTGCTAACTCAATGGCACTCTCTAGAGACAGTCTAATTTCTTTTCTTTTAAAATCTTTTTATTTTATTTTTGAGAGAGACAGAATGCAAGTGGGGGAGGAACAGAGAGAGGGAGACAAAGAATCTGAAGCAGGCTCCAGGCTCTGAGCTGCCAGCACAGAGGCTGATGTGGGGCTCAAACCTATGAACCATGAGATCATGACCTGAGCTGAAGTCGGACGCTTAACAGACTGAGCCACGCAGGAGCCCTAAGAGAGTCCAATTTCTAAAAGTGATTCTCATGCTCAACCAGAGTAGAAAATCACTCATTTTAAAAAAATTTTAATTTTAAAAGAATTATAATTTTTAAAAGTGACTTATTATTATGTATGAATAATAAAATTCTAAAATATTTTGAAGTAAAAAAATTAGGAAATCTAGAGTTTATCAACTTCCATGAACACTGAAACCTTTAATACCTATTAACATTCCCCAGATATATTTCACAAATACACTTTGGGAGTAAATTAATAGTGAAGACTGTATATCCAAAAGTAAGTGACACAAATGTATTACAACTATTGTAAACCACATTTACTTATATTCTGTTTCCATATCTAGATAGTATTCTCATGGATGCTAAGAGATCAAGAGGAATTTTGATGTTTTCTTGTAATTACACATAGTCTTTCTGCCGTGGTCATCCAGCATACCCATTCACACTGTCTTTGAATATCACTCTGTCCAATACCATCATTTTTTCTGCTCTGAAATCACAATAGTGCTAATTCTTACAACATCTTTATTTTTTTCTGATTATAAAAATCATATAAATTTATTGCAGAAAATTTAGACATTCCAGAAAAGTTAAATTAGGAAATCAAACCACTTAAATTCCATACCCAGTAAGCATTATTATTTGTATTTCATTAATGCTTCCATTTCATACATTTACGCACACAGAGGCAAATCAGCAAACACATGCACCCATATAGGAAATAGTCACTGTTATCAGCCGCAGTATATTCCCCGAAGTTTATGTTTAGAAGCTCCACCCATTGGTGTGATTATACGTGGAGACACAGCCTTTAGAAAGGGATGCAGACAAAGAGAAAAGGCCATGTGATAACAAGAAGGTGGCCATCTACAAACCAAAGAGAGAAACATCAGGATAAATTGTACCTTCCAATTCCTTCATCTTGGGTTTAGGTTTTTCAGAACTGTGAGAAAGTACATTTCTGTTGTTTAAGCCACCCACTCTGTAGTATTTTGTTATGAGAACTACAGTAAACTAATACAGGTACATATTATATATAACTAACTTTTATCAAATACTTATATGTACCTCATCTTAACCTATCAGTAACATTGGTACAGTGAACCACTTCTTTTGTCTCCTGGGTGACAACTCTTTCCAGCTCTTTTCCTTCCTTTCTGACTCTTACTCCATGTTCCCTTCTGCTGACTTCACTTTTTTCTTCTATATCTAAATATTTGGAGGGTCCTAGGGCTGTTTTTTGATCTCTTGTCCATCTATCTCCTTCAAAGGTAACTTTATCCATGTTCCTGGCTTTTTACACCACCTATATGCATATGACTTTCCAAATTTCTGTCTCCAGTCTGAATCCTTTCTCTAAACTCCTGACTTGTACCATGTCATTCAATGCTTAAAAGAATTGCATGTTATAGATGAGGACTGTTGGATTTGGCAGTGTGCAGGTCTTTGGTGACTCTGACAAAAGCTGTTTGGGTGTTTCGTTTTGTGCAGTTCTGTTTTCGGCCATGCTTGCCAACACCCTTCATATAATCAGTTTCCCAAGTACCTGAATACAGTAAAGTTGTCCATTTCTCATGACCGATGTCTTCCATGTTTAAAAACCTTCATCTCTATCATCTTATTTTCCTCTTCCTCTTCTAGCAAAACTTATTTTTAGCACTGTCTTTGTTTGCTGGCTTCCCATTCTTTCTTGCAGTCATTTCAAGAAAGTTTTGTCCGTACGCTCCACCAAAGTGTTGCTAGAGTGTTATTAAGAAATACCCTGTTGCAGATAAAAAGCTGGCTGTGTCTGAGATGGAAAAAGCCAAGTTGTAAAGAAAAGGACATGGTTTGTCTTTTTGTAACGTAGTAAGGTGGAAAATTTTATTCTGATAGAAAAAAAGAAAACAATAAAAACTTGGTTCTGAGGATTTTTTTTCCTTCTTATGACACTTCCCTGCTTTGTGGCTATTATACCCATGGTCTTGCTTGTTAACACTGTGCATAAGGAAGGAAGCCAATATTCTGAAGGTCTGGAAGTGAGAAAGGCACAACAGCTTCTTTATGATCAACTTGGAAGGAGTAAGGGCATTCTTGTTGGAGTAACTTAAATTACTGGCTGCTGAAATGTAAGCAAGCTCTGAAGCTTCGATGTCAAGAGCCTAAGTCCTGGACCATGTGCCAGACTCCTGGTGTCCAAATTCACATGTTTTTGTGGTCTGTTTTGCTGAATTCTATTACATTTAAAATGAACTTGAAAAGCTCAGAAAGAAAAATCATAGCAAAACTCTTGCAGTAACATTGCCACCTCATACAGTATTTACATTACTTGCTTTACAGTGTACCAAAAAGTTTTGCAAAACTAAGGGACAGGAAAATCACTTATTTGTAATTCCCACTTAGAGATGAGGAGACAAATTGGTTTTGCCCCAGATTCCACAGCTATTGAGTAACCAACTTAAACAGGTACACAATGCTCCTTGGAGGCCTGAAACTAACATTGAAAAGAGAAATGGCGATTGTTCAGCTATCGAAGTCAGTAGCATTAATCAAAGTGAGATGATGTTAAACATGCTATTAAAGAAAAAATGATCATTAGTTTCACTAGAATAATATGGCAGCAATAGACTGCTATGGAACTGATTAGTACTTTTGTCTGATTGGAGAAAATCATCACCAAAGGTAATATTCTATATATGTCTGGAGACCACACTTAGATTCTGGGTCTTTCCAGACCAAAAGGACCTTGATCCTCCCTTCACATCATATAAAAAAAATACCTCAAATTGAAGCATAGACCTAAACATTAGACATAGAGCCACAACCATTTCTAGAACAAAACAGAAGAAAAATCTTTCTAAGTTTGGGTTAAGATTTTTTTTTAGATAAGACTAAAATAGCATGAGCCCTATTTTAAAGAAAATAAAGAAAAATATTTAAAACTTCTATTTGTAAAAACAATGTAAATTAAATGACCAGACAAGCCTCAGACTGGGAGAAAATATTTGCAAAATAACTATTTGGTAAAGAAGTTATATCCAGAATATATAAGGAATTTTAATCTCAATAAGAAGACAAAGAACCAAATAAAAATGCCAAAAGACTTGAATGAACACTTGTCTGGGAGATATATATGGGTTGCAAATGAGCATGCCTGTGCATGCACACGTGCACACACACACGCGCGCGCACAAATACAAAAAAAATACAAAAAAAACCTTCAAAATCATTAGTCATTAGGGATATGCAAATTAAAATTACAATGAGATACCAGTATAACTCAGAGTAACTGGTTAAGTTGCTGGTGTGAATGTAACATGATACAGTCACTTTGCAAGAGAGTTTGACAGTTTCTCATAAAGTGAAGCATATTCTTAGCATCCAATCCAACAATTCCAGTCCTAGGTATTTGCTCAAGAAATGAAAACATACATCCAGCCTATTGTTCAGTGTTCATATAGCAGCTTTATTTACAACAGCCCGAAATTAGAAATAATAACAAATGCCCATCAACTGGTAAACTTCATAAATTGCGGTACAACAGAATATTGCTCAGCAGTAAAAAGGAAAAGCTACTAATAAATTCAACAACATCCTGGAAAAGGCAAAACTACAGTGACCACAGCAAATGAGGGTTGCCTAAGGCTGAGGGTTTGCAGAGAAACTGACATAAAGTGGCACTGGGCCCTTCTTGGGGTAAAGTAAGTAAGTGTCCTGTATTTTAACAATAGTGGTAATAACATGACTATGCACTTTTGCAAAATGCACCAAACTGTACATTTAAAAAGGATGAGTTTTCCTGTCTATATATTCTAATAGAACTAACTTAAGTCAGGGGGAGAATGAATTAAAGTCAAGGAAAGTTAACCCAGGGAGACAAAATTGGGTAGCCTTTAGCTGAGAGAAAGGAAGACCTTTGTCTTTGTTTTAAGAGTTTTTCAAATGGCTCTGTCTGGATTGGAACACAGTCCATTGTTGGGTATTTTGTCAGCATGATATTAGCCCACACGATATATAAGTGAATTTTTAAAAAATTTTTATGTTTTTATTTTATTTTTGAGAGAGACCGAGTGCAAGTGGGAGATAGGCAGAGAGAGATGGAGACAGAATCTGAAGCAGGCTCCAGGCTCTGAGCTGTCAGCACAGAGCCCAACTTGGGGCCTGAACTCTCAAACTGTGACATCATGACCTGAGCCGAAGTCGGATGCCCAACTGACTGAGCCACCCAGCCCTTATAAGTGAATGTTTTTAAATTATTTGACAACATCGAAAACACACAAGAAACTTCGCATAAAAATCTACATTTTTTTACCTTTTGTAAAAATGACATGGAGATCTGTCCCATTGGAATAAAATTCGAGGGTGGCAAACCTGGCTGAGTTGAATGGCACTGGGCCTGCTTCTATCCCTTGACTGGACCCCGTAGGCATTTCTGTTTTCTATATTTTTAATTTGTTTAAGTTTATTTATTTATTTTGAGAGGAAGGTGGGGGAGGGACAGAGGGAGAGAAAGAATCCCAAGCAGGCTTCACACTGTCAAGGCAGAGGCTGATGTGGGTCTCAAATTCATGAACTCCAAGATCATGACTTGAGCCAAAATCAAGAGTCATGTGCTCAACCAGATGAGCCACACTGGCACCATGGCATTTCCATTTTCAACTGTGATTTTAAATCTCAAAACAGCCCAGCTAATGCCAGTCTCTAGAGCCTCCCCTGTTGAGATACTGGAGACAGTGGGTTTAGCATATGCAGGCTAAACTGCTAAGCCTTTACAACTCCAAGAATCTTGACTGTGCTTCATTTTGCAAAAATTTACCTTAGTTATAAAGTAGTCAGTTGCACTTAAATAGTACTCCTTGTTTAAAATATGTTTTGAATGCTATTCTAATGTTAATAAAGTTTAGTCATTTTAATGCTGATATTTTAACATGTAAGAGGGAAGGGGAAAACCTTTCCAGAACATCCCTTATCAATGCCTACAATAATTCTAGCTATAGGAAAAAAGCCCCCATGGACAAATCCACCTCCTAGAAGATCTGAAGGAATCCTAGCCATAATGCCTCAAAATACTTAAGCAGACTGTAAGTGTACACCTTGCAAAACCAATACTTTTATTTTTTTATTTTTTTAATGTTTTATTTATTTCTGAGAGAGAGAGAGAGACAGCGTGAGCAGGGGAAGGTCAGAAAGAGAGGGAGATGCAGAATCTGAAGCAGGTTCCCGGCTCTGAGCTAGCTGTCAGCACAGAGCCCGATGCAGGGCTCGAACCTACTAAGCGTAAGATCATGACCTGAGCCAAAGTCGGATGCTTAAGCGACTGAGCCACCCAGGAGCCCCAAAATCGACACTTTTCACTGATATTGCAAGTCACAACTAGAAGTCACAATTAGAGAGGAGCGTTTCAATTAAAAATGTAACTGTAAATAATTAGTAACAAAAGAGGTGTGAGAAAGCCACAGAATTTTTACTTAAGTTTTTCTTTCTTTTTTTCCCCCTTCATCTTTCTTTGGTCCTTAAAGTTTTGTTACAGTTCAGATGTTTTGATCCAGATGTGTGTTTACAAAGTTTCGCAATATCAGTCTGAGTCAACTTATAGCAAAGACAACCAATTGTTGAAAAAATTTCCTTCTAATAGAAGGAAGCAGCAGCAATTTAAAGGACAGCTCATCCCATGTCACAATATAAAATTTGTTTCCTGCAGGGTTATAACGTTCATTTGTGGGTGGAAAGCTTGAAGATTATTCCTACTTTTCTTTACCTTGAATCCATATATGCCTCTGGCCATTGTCACACAGCTCTGATAATTAAGGGCCATAAAGGAAGAATGTTTTAGGGAAGGCATAGAGGCTTTTGCCAGATTTGATTCTGATCTGATTCTAAAGTCCAGAGCTAAATGTTACAACTTTTCTGATAGGGAAGGAAAAATGATTGTAGGCTGTGGACCCAACCTCCCATCTCGGAACTTTAAACGAAGTTGTCCAATAAACTCTAAAGAGGTTTCATATCAGGAAGTGTCTGCCTACTAATGCAAATTCTGCTTTCTGGTTTAAATCCTGCTGTTTGTCCCACAGAGCCTGTACACACCTTGTGAGGATTATGAACAGTGTTATTTTCAAAAACAGAATTATTTCCAGTAGACAAACTTAGATGTTCATAATTCAAGCTATCTGCTTTTTTATTATCTCTCTGACGTAGTACAGAACCACTAGATAAATGCATATATGAGGCTTGCAATTATTCCTCCATCTACCAGAATTTTATTTATGCTTGTGTACCAGAGCACAGTATAATTCATATCTGTCAAATGTTGCCCAGACTCATTTTAAACCCATGAGATAGATGAAAACAGGACACCAAGATTGGTTACTGAGATCCTGTTTGGTTCACAGAAGTCATTGGCCTTCCTGGTGGATATGCTGTTGCAAACATTAAGAATAATAACTAATAAAAAAAAAAAGTCAGATTACAAAGCTGCTCCCTTTGGAAGCTGTTTGAGCAGTTTCATAAAATGCTCAAAATGAAGGAGTCCACAGGACCTTCTTTCAGGGTGTGAAAGATTTAGGGAATGGAAAATGCTATTTAAAGGGGGAATATCCTAGCAAATTAGCACTATATCCTCAGGGAACACTTGGGTTTTGTGCAGATGTTTCCTGACCTATTCACCAAGACTACTCATAGAATTAGTTTCCCTAAAAAATGAGTGCAGCCAAAGTTGGGTCACTCCTTAAATCCAATATTAAATTTACCGGTGTTTCCAAAGAGCCAGATATGCCAGTGTAAACTGTCAAGGAGAATATTTATTTATTTGTTTGTTTGTTTTAAGGTCAACTTCATTGTGTGAGCTTAATTGTTTTCCCTTTCCTCTTTCTGCTTCTCTCTATGACTCTTAGCTTTTACAGAGGCCTAGCTCTGCTTGAAATGACCTTCTCATTCCATAATCTAGAAAATTCCAGGGAGCCTTCTGTGACCTGTGAGTCTGAATTATGTGCACCATTTCTGGGCTCCCATAGCACCCTGTCTTTATCACACTCCATTGCAGTCATTGATCAACTTAGTTGTCTCCACCAAACGACTACTACAGAAAGATGACTCCATTGAATTTGATGTTATACTTTAAACTTGGTACAATGTACAGACCAGGTAGTCTGAACAAAGGAAGATTACTGCAGAAGCCATTTCAGGAAGACACCACATAGGTTTCAAGTTTGTTTTTTATCCTTTAAACAAAGATTGTCAAATTTCAGTCAATGTCTGTGCTTTTAGTACAGTAGTCGTGCCTATGTAACACACACGTTGATGACTCTGGCAGAAGTTATGTTGACATCAGAATAGCCCACTTACTTTGATGTTCCCATTTGTGAAAAATTAGGTTCAGACACAAAAGAAAATACCTCACAGGTGCTAGATATTTGCAACCTGTCTGTTTTGATGTTTAAAGAGACATAGCATGTAACTGTTACGAGGCTCTCTTTTTCCTTAAGTGGAAAACATAATCATATTCTTGAATAGCAGATCAGTAGTGCTGGGATAAAAGAAAAAGAGATGAAAATGCCTTTTTCTTTTTATATTCTCCCCATCCAGTTTAACAATCCAAAGTACTACTGAGACAGAGAGGGAAAGAAGGGATGTCTGTGGCTTTTATGTGTATCAGTGCCCAATTATTTAGGAGAAGGGAAGCAGGGAGATGTTTTCTTGATAATCTGTTTCTCGTTTCTACTCCTGAGATGAAATAACAGTATACAGTGGCACAAAACTAGTTTGTGTTTAAAACCTACATCTAACCATCAGCTAGTTTTTCTCATAAATGAGTTTCACATAATTTTAGAATATTTCCTCAACACCAGGAGCCCAAAGTATTGATTGGCAGACAAGATAGGAATGAGGGAAGTGGTGTGGATCATGGGAACCATTGGGGTGGGGCATCTGATTTGATGAGTTGGGAAGTTTGTTCAGCTCTAAAATGAGCTTGAACGAAATTATCTTTATGAGTTCTTGTTGCTATAAAATTATATAATATTGAGATTCTGAATCAGCCATACTCTTAAGAAATGGAAATCATCACACCTAACACTGTACCTTCCTTTACAAAGGGTTTTTACATCCTGTACCAAATGAAGGCACCTCTGAAGTTTGACTTGATGAAAAGACCCAGACATTTTCTTGAGTAACATACAGATACAGTCCATTCATTCAGTTATTTATTCCACAAATGGCTCGTTGATTTCTACCATATACTATCCAGCATGCTAAGAGCTTAGGAAGTAAAAGTGAGCATAACGTAAGCCCTCTTTTTATAAAGTGTGTACAGTCTAATAAACAGACATTAAATATACATTAAAATAGATACATATTGATGTATATCCAGAAATTAGATAGATGCATACAAGTGTGTATCCTTGTATGTATAATTATTTATGCATATATAAATACAAGCTGAGAAAATGACATCAAAGGAAGAGTTCAGGAAGTAAAAACAGTAGTTTGATATATTTTAGACTGGGTGTTTACGGCAGGCCTGAGGGCCTAACATATAATGTAAGGCCCGAAACATGCAAAGGAGGCAGCCTTTCACAGAGACAGGGAGGAACACTCTTGCGAGAGCAATGGCAGGAATGAAGGCTTAAGGAGGAGGCAGGCTAGCTGTTAAAGTCACTGAATGAAGGCCATTGTGGCTGGAGCAAGATGAGCAAGGTCAGGGTGGCAGGAGACAGCAGGAGAGGGTCTTACAGGGGCCATGTCTTCTAGGCCATGGGAGAGACTGAGACTTTATTTAGCCTGCAGGAGAAAACTGGAATGCATTTTCCGTAGGGAATGAGATGGTCTCGTTTGCCTGTTTAACAGACTCCTCTGGCTTCTGTGTGAAGCAAGGGTTGTAAGAGAGCAAGAGAGGAAGCAGGAGAGTAGTTAGAGACTGTGCACTTGTACAGGTGAAGTATCAAGGCAGTGTGGACTGGGCAGAGGAGAGGGAGGGGACATATCTGGGGAGCAGGGGGGAGTTTGAATCAACAGGGCATACTGGTGCTCTGGGTGTGGGAAACAGGAGACAAAGGGCATATTCAGGTGATACTCAAGGCTTCTCTCTTGAGAAGCTGAGTTGATTGTAGTGTCATTTACTGAGACACTAAGTAATGAGTGAGGGAGAAATAGGTTGAAGAATGGAAGTAAAAAGGTATGATATGAGTGATGTTAAGTTTCAGATACCTGGGAGACATCCATGGAGATACCCAGCAGGTAATGGGACCCTCCAGTCAAGGAGCTCCTAACAGAAGTCAGGCCTGAGTATAAAATATGCAAGTTGTCAGCATTAAGAAGTAAGGAGGTATAGAAAGCTGTAATGAGGCACATGGTTCTTTTTTAAATGTTTATTTATTTATTTTGAGAGAGCGCAAATGCAAGTGGAAGGGGGAGACATAATCCCAAGCAGGCTCCGTGCTGTCATTACAGAGCCAGACACAGGGCTTGATCTCATGAACCATGAGGTCATGACCTGAGCCAAAATCAAGAGTTGAGCATTTAACTGTCTGAGCCACCCAGGCACCCCCAGGCACATCGTTCTGTTCTTTGTCGGGAAACTTGATGAATGGAGATTTTTAGCCTCATTTTTTTTCATTTGTTTTTATTGTGGTAAAATACACATAAAATTCCCCATCTTAACCAGTTCCTTGGTAGGAATGTCCAAAGAAAAATTTTTTTTATTTGAGAGGGAGAGAGCATGATGGGGAAAAGAGGCAGAGGGAGAGACAGAGACAGAGACAGAGACAGAGAAAGAAAGAAAATCTCAAGCAGGCTCCATATTGAGCATGGAGCCGACATGGAGCTCAATCCCATGACCCTGGGATCATGACCTGAGTTGAGTCAGACACTCGACCAACTGAGCCACTCAGGCACCCCAAAGGAAATTCTTTAAAATACTGTTATCACTTTACATTCTAGCCATGACTACTTTTTCTCCCATTTTTTTTAAATTTTGCTAAAATAAGCACAACATAAAATTTACTATTTATGGTTCATTGGTATTAAAACATTCATATTGTTGTATAAATACCGCCATCATTCATCCACAGAACTCTTTTCATCTTCTGGAAAGCTGAAACTATATATTCATTAAACACTATCTCCCCATTCCCCACCTTACCCCCAGTGCCTGTCAGCCAACATTCTACTTTCTATCTCTATGGCTGAATACTCTGAGCACCTCATATAAATAAAATGACATAGTACTTGTCTTTTTGTGACTGTCTTATTGCACTTAGCATAATATCCTAAAGTTCATGTATGTTGTAGCATACCCCAGAATTTCTTTGAAGAATTTCCAACCATCCCATTATATGTTTAAAGCATGTTTTGCTAATCCATACATCTGTTGGTAGACACTTGGGTTGCTTCCATGTTTTATCTTGGGTGACTAATTTGGCCCACCTCATTTTTAGCTGGGTACTGAACTACCCATATCTATCAGTCTGTCAGAGGACATTTATCAAACACCTGTTATGTACACAGCATTAAGACATGAGCAAATCACATACAGCTGATCCTAAAAGTAATAAGTTTTAGAATTCTAATATACTACTGTGTATCATATCAAAACTCCTGTGTTTGGTATTGTCTGAACTGGTTTTGCTTTGTATTTTATTTGTATTCGTTGGAATCACTAAAATGTTTGTGGAATTGAATTAGGTAACACTATCGTACTTATCAAGTAATTTTTCTATATCAAAGTCAAAGTCTGCTTCCTTTGGTATGCTTTTATGAGAGTAAAGCAAACATAATTTTTAAAATGTGTATATATGTATAGTGCATATCACATTTAAGGTGACCCATTTACATACACCCTCCTTTTTTATAGGAAGAGAAGATGGAAAGATTGTGTATAATCAGCAAATTTGCTTTGAAAGAAATAGTTCTATTACCCACAAATAAAATTTACTGCAAAATTATACATGAGAAATTGTAAGAAAAGTGTTCACAATTGAAACTTCACCGTAGGCATCTATTAAAGAGAAATGTTAGCTAGAAACCCAATTTTCTTCTACAGTGACAGCAAAAGCAACTGGCATTTCTAATAAGCAAAGTCACAAAGTTGCCACAAGCTATATTTTGGTTCATGAATGCAAATTTAGGCTGTTTTTAACTGCAGGGAATGTTTACAGAACAGAAGGGACAATGTTTTAAGCAATTTAGTGTATAGGGAGAGATTTTATTTGTGAAGAGGAATATATAAGTCTTGATATAAACAGGCATTAAAATATATTAAATGACGGTGGTGACTCTGAAGAATTGTATTTATTATGAAAATTTTCCCCTTTCGTTCTTGAAAATTGATATCCAAAGTGTCTTTTGCTGAGACAGTTTCTTACACTAGAAAATCCATGCTCATTCCTTACTAGAATGAGTGAGCATTTTATGACAGTATTTTTATAACTGAGTGTTTTCTGTGTCAAAATGTTGCTCCTCAGCATCCTCCACTTGGCTGCAAGTCATGGGCCCATTAATCCGAGAAACAGAATCTATGCAATAAAAATAAGCTCCTGGCCTCATTTATTGATGACATCATCTAAGTGTTTTCTCCACAAGGTTATAAATGCATTGCTTGGCCATGTTAAATATTTGCTGATGGACTGCTCAATTGAAATATGATAATGTTCCACTCTTCTCTCCTTAGGACTTCAACGCACTTAAAATCAAAGCATGGGCAGTCAAGTCGGCTTTGTTGGACTGATCTTTGGTTTTTCTTCTCAGAGATTTGATGGAACAGATTCTCTCTTTGCCCAGCAGTCACACCAAAAATCACTTCAGAGAGGACACTAGAGGAGGAAAAGAAATGCCTTAAATAATGAATGATATTGTTGATACCAGTGTTAATCATTTGAATGAGATCATTATTTTTTTTTAACACTGAAAAGACTATCAATATATACATCAGCTATAAGTTCATAGCTAACAGAATCTAGAAAAATCTGGAGATGGTTTGGGAGGAGACACCCACTCACAGTAGGGAGTTTTATCAAGCCTACAGGGCAACTTAGCCCCATGAATCCCTTACTCAGGCCACAAGCTGTAAGTAAACCCAACTCAGACCTGCTGGTTCCCTTCATTAATACACCATCTGGTTGCACAAAGGGAGGATCCCTAAGGGCTGGAGCTGGTGCACAATTTATTGAGTTTTTAAGAGACTAATTACAACATAGCTATGAGGGAGCACCCTTCCTTTCTAACTTGTTTCCTCTCTGTGAGAGTTTACATAATTTCAGGCAATGAAAATCAAACATCTTGGCAAATGTAGTGCAGGTGTGTACCTTCTTAGGCAGGTGTGATTTCCACTATATATAGAAGGATTATATTATATTATATTATATTACATTATATTATATATATGGATTTGTTTTCTACCTTTTGACAATTTGCCTTCCATCCCCTTTCCACAAACCTCTTGACAGTTCTGCTAAAATTCCCTCCAGATCTGATCCTTTTACTTAATGTTATATCAACATGTAAAGCTTTGCATACCTGGTGCACAGAGATTTCAATAAATGGGGAACAAATGCACACCCTGAATAGATGGAAGGGGGAGGTTACTATGGTTACTTCAGATACCAGGCTGCTGTGTGTAAATTGTCTTCTGTGTACAAGTGCAAAAGAAACTGCCCTCTGAGGACACTTACACCAAAGTTTTCAAAAGACTTTATTCAAAGCCTAATTTGCAGCTGAATAAAAACCTTTCCTTCTTTCTCTGCTTCCCCAGTTATCTTTTTAAGTTGCTTTGTTTATATTTGAACATTCTCCTTCTATTGCTTCTCCTTTAATCCCCTGTGTGAACATGTGAGGTGGGTATGATTGAATAATAAGTAGAAGTCTTTTTGTATTTGACAGAATGTTTCCAAAGCCCGACTGATATTTGATCATTGTGGATTCTTGTAGTGGGCAGGCAGAATATATGAAATGAGTACCCAAGGAAGAGCCCAACATGTACATTAATGAAAAATAATGTGGCTGTGATTTCTGATTAATTAAGCAAAATTAATTTTTCTACTCAGACTGTCAGAAGTTATACTACCTAATTCATTTCCATTAAAAACTGTGTTTCTATGTTTGCCAGAATTGTAGAAGACAATTTGAAGGTTAAGAGCAAAAACACCCTTTAACAATATATAGACCATAATGAAGACATCATTAAGAGAACAGGCAAGCTGGAGTGCAAAAGAAGATATTTTATAGATAGATAGTCTGACAAAGAGTTCAAATTCAAAATGCATGAGGAATGCCTATAAATCAGTGAGAAAAGTCAGGCAACTCAATTGAAAAATGGGAAAAATACTTGAACAAGATGCATCAAAGAGAGTCATTAGGGAAATGCATCTTGAAACCACAATGAGATATCATTACACACACATCATGGTGGTTTAAATGGAAGACAGCACCAGGTGTTAACATGAATATGAAATAAGTGGAACATTCACACACTGTTGCTAGGAGCATAAACTATCTGGCAGTATCTATTAAATATGAAGGTTAACAAGTCCTGTGACCCATCAGTTCTGATTCTAGGTGTATTCTCAACAGAACTGCCTGTGATGGTCACCAAAGTACTTGCACAAGATGAATTATAACAATGTTATTTCTAACAATCCCAAACATAGATAAAAGCAATCTAGTGTTAGAAATTAGGATAAGTTTGCTCTGTGGATAGGGGTAATTCCTAGGAGGAGATAGGATATAACCAGATTGTTGAATGCCCTGCTATGGTAGCTCTTCAATCCAATCTTGATAGTTTTTTTGTTTTTTGTTTTTTTGTTTTTTTAAGATTTCCTGGATGGCACCTCAGACCTGAGTTGGCTTTTCTTCCTCCTCACCCTGCTACTTGGTTTCTTGGTCATAGACATAACTAACCTTGCCCATAATACATTGGATTTGTGGTATTAGCAAGTCCCAGGATTGAGGATTTTGCCAACTGAGTCAGAAATCTTAAGAATCTGATTATTTTGGCTACTTTCCAACTTCACCAGAATGCAAAAATAAACTTGCCTTACTGGCAAATGAGATGAAATTTATCATTTTGGCAAGAGACTTTCTAAAGTTTTGAAAAGGAGTCTGAAATGACAGTAACTAGGGAATTGAGGGTCAAATGAGAAGAGAGCAACCAGTGATGGCCTTTGGCTTATAAATTCTACCACTAGGTGTAAACCTGACTGTTAGAATTACTGTCAGAAAAGAACTGTATTCTTTTTCACCACTGCCCCTTCAAACCTTCTATGAAAGCACTTCTCCAAGCGGGCTCCTTGGACCATCAGCATCACCTGAGAACTTGTTGGAAATGCACATTCTCAACCCCCAACCATACCTGCTGAGTCTGAATTTCTACGGTGTAACCTAGCAGCCTCTCTCTTTTATTTTTTAAATGTCTATTTATTTACTTTGAGAAAGAGAGATAGAGAGCTAACACCAGCCCAACAATCTGTCTTTTAAGGCTTTCAAGTAATTCTGATGCATGTTCAAATTTGAGAACCAGCCATTATGTAAACTTTATTCCTCACCATATTTCTTGAAATGGAAAGGACATGTGGCTTACATGTTCTACACTTCAGGCTTTAGGGGAGAAATATCTAGCAAAGAAAACAGTAGATTTTTCAAATAGTGCTCGTCACCACAAGGTTGAAGAAAGCCTCTGCTGGGAAGGTCAGCAATTCTTAATTTAGGTTCTCTGTTAAGGTCACCAAAAGAAAAATTTAAAACTACTGTGTTCAGACCTCATCCCCAGAGATTCATATTTAATTGATGTTGGATGACACCTCACCCTTCAGTATTTTTTTTAAAGCCCTCCTAATGCTAACACGTAGCTAAAGTAGTTGTAAACTAATAGTTTAGATCACGAAATCCCTTATGCCTGCTGATAACAATTATTTCTGTTTTTGAAGACTTACTTCCCCAGGTTACAGATTCTTCTCAGTTTTCTGTTCATTTTAATGTCTAATCAAAGTCTCACTTGAACCAACACTTGAGTTAACTTTGAATTAAAATATTTGTCAAGTACCTACTATGTAGCCCATATGACTATGAAAATAAGAGAGGCCATGACCTTATTTTCTAGCCATCTAGAAAATGTGGTTCTTGTCCTTCAAGTGTTAAAATGTTTCTTTGCGTGTAAACGAGTAGGTGGGGCTCTAGGATCAAGCAATTCTGAGTTTGAGTGCCAGCCCCACCCCTGATTATGCAAGAAGCAATCTCAAGCAAGTAATTTCATCTCTGGGAGACCTGGTTTCCTCATCAGTAAAAGGACACGAGTCTGATGCCAGTCATAATATGTGGTTGGGAAGATTAAATGAGATAGTACAAAGGAGCTGCTTCACATTAAAGCCTAAAATATCAGTAAGTCCTCAGCGCACAGTCTCCATTACTGAGGACCCATCTCTGACCATCTGTTAGTTTCTCACTGCCTTCTCTGGAATTAGACTGCCTGTGTTAGTCCCAGCCCACACATTCCCCACCTGCTAGCTGTGTGACTTTTGCCATGTTATGTAATCCCTCCAAGCCTCAGACTCTTCATCTGTAAAATGGGGATAATATTAAAACATAAACCCTGGATATTATTTAGCCCAATGCAAATCATAGTTTGGCCCATAATGGAGTCAGTTGTGCTAAACACACTTCACCAAACCGAGACTGAATACCTAACCTAATTACATTTCAACCTGTCCCAGGAATTAATTAATCTGGAATTCATTTCCCTATCAGCACTAGTGAGGCAATCTTCCTGATAGACCCCTTCTGACCCTCAAAGAAAGGTGACTTTGCCTGGAACAATCTACTCTTTGATGGTAACTTCCTTTTTCTGCTCCTTTCTGCCTCTAAAAGTCTCATTTTTGTACAGCTCTTAGGAACTGCTTTGTATCTGCTAGATTGGATGCTGCCTGATTCATGGATCATTGAATAAGGACAGTAAGATCTTTAAAATTTATTCAGTTGAATTTTGTTTTTTCTCCCAGTTGTTACTATAGCCTAATTTTATAGATTAATACTGATCTAAAATTCATTTTAGGGCATTTTTTGTTGTTGTTTAAGAGCTTTCAGAATTTAGCCTCCCAGATAGACAGTCTTCCATTAAGTTAGTATTTGGCTTAGGATTGGAGTAGGGGTTATTGTTGGAGTTAGTATATGTATGCATTTAAATATAATTAGTTGTGTGTCCAGAGCATTATGGTAGAAATGAAATAAGCTGGCTTTACCTCTTCCCAGTTTCCCATTCCTCCCTGATCCCTCCCATATGTCCTTCCAGGGTGTACCCCACTTCTCCTCGCAAGAGCCCTCTTTCTTTTCCTCACACACGCAGCTCTTCCTCACAAGACTGAAAGATAAAGCCTTGGTGAGCAAGTAACTCTTATCTTCTGCATTAGACGGACTGGATCCATTTTCTGACTCCAGCCCCCTTCCTGTTCCTCTCACCAGGAACTAAATCCTGTTGATGTTCAGGAAACATACCACTTCCCTTAAAAGGTGGTTAAATTCCCTCAAACTTGCTAAAACTCCCTCTTCCTAATGACTTCTAATTTGAGAATGAATACCAGTCATTCTTTTGTTTCTGGTACTTAGAAACTAAAACATCCTTTAAGCCCATCTGTGAAGCAACCAATTCAATTAAATTTTGAGATAAGGGCACATGAAGCATAATTGAGAAAAGACAAGAGAAGCTTGCCTTAAGAGAAGATAAGGAATTCTTGGTGACTATAGGACTACACGCGTTGTGATTTTCTTCCTTCCAAATGTGCCTGCTATTCATGAGTCATCTTGTCTTATGCCAGTTTGTGCATACTGTTGTCAATGCTGCCAGGCTGATTTCTCTGTATCTATGCACAAATGACTGTTCGGGAGAGTTAATGGGCGCTCCATGTGTTCACTGATTGGAGAAGCGCCGAGGGATAAAGGGATTATCCTAAATGCATCCATTAAGAGGATTTGAATGGAGTCAAAAGTCTTATGTGATTCAAACAGAAGTCAACCTTTTTTTTTTTATTCCCAAAGCTGACTAGCAATGCATTATGAAATATTTCGTTGATAATCAACTACTAACTAACCGAGGTGCATATTGTCAACTTCTTGGGTTACTATTAAAAACTGTTATGTCGGGGCGCCTGAGTGGCTTAGTCGGTTAAGCGTCCGACTTTCGCTTAGGTCATGATCTCGCGGTTCGTGGGTTCGGGCCCCGCGTCGGGCTCTGTGCTGACTGCCAGCTCAGAGCCTGGAGCCTGTTTCAGTCTGTGACTCCCTCTCTCTCTGACCCTCCCCTGCTCACGCTGTCTCTCTCTCTCTCCTAGAAATAAATAAAACATTGAAAAAAAAACCCAAAAAAACAAAAAAACTGTTATGTCTTATAGCAGCTTCTCCCAGTAGTCTAGCCCTTACTAGCTTCCTAAATTAGTTCGATTTCTGAGTTTGAAGGAGTTTTGAAAGTCATGAAGCCCAGCTCTTGGCTAGGCATGAATTCCGTTTATTACAGCTCCCTAAGTGAATATCCAGGCCATTCTAAACACTTAGTATGACCAGTTCTATTTGAGGGCTTATTAAGGGGTAAATGCCTCTAGTCTGAGAATATTCGTGGTGATGAAATATAGGGGCTCTTCTCAGTCAACAGCTACACCTCATCCTTGCTTAAGCATTTCTGTTGCCGTGTTCCATGTCTCCCAACTCTGAGCTCATGCCAGTCCCAACCCCAGCACAAGCCTCTGACACCTCTGTGGAATGACTCCTGGATGCTATCCATCCCTGCTTTGGTTCCCTGGCACCCTGCTCAAACTGCTTTCTGCCCTCCAAACCCACCTATATGGAGGAATTTGTAGAGCTGATTATATTGTGTCTGCTGTGTCATCTTCGGAGGACCAGCCATATTGTACCCCAGAGGTCCCCTGTCAAATCTCTACCAACAGAGAACTCACAGGTGGGGGGCACGGGGGAGGGAGCCAATTACCTCTTCAAACCCCTGATTGTTAAACATTCTTCCTATCACTGAGCTGACAGCTGCACAGCTGTGTTGCCACGATAGCACAGTGATTAAGGGTACAGATGTGGCACTGACCAGATTAGCTTCACCACTTCCTTGACTGGTTCTTTACCAAATTGCTCGATATATCCAAACATCACTTTTCTAGTCTTTAAAATAGAAATGATGGCAGTAGGCACTTTATAGGGATGTTGCAAACATAAATGAGGATTTTTATAAAGTACTTTTAGCAGTACAGTGACTGGCTCACAAAAGTTCTTAATTTATTATGGTTGTAGTTGTTATGCAATTGTTATTCTGCTTGTCCATCTTAATTTTTCTCACCAGAATTATATGTAATGATTCAATTATCTAAGTAACAGCCTTCATTTCTTCAAAGACCTCTTTCGTGTCCCACCAAAGGATATTTTTTCCAGAATAAAGATACATACTATTTAAATAATTTATTTTGTTAAACAGATTTGAATACATTCTTATAGTGTGGAGGATCAGAGCCTATGGCTAAGACTCAGAGAAGGTGGGTTAAAATGTAATCTCTACTTATTAACTGCAGGAATTTCAGAAAATCATTTGATAAAGGCAGCCTGATACTGAGTTGTGATTTGGGGGGCCATTAGATCATAATGTTTGTCACATCAAACCTCCATGTCTTTTCCATTAATGTGATGCACTTTTGTAGCTGGTGTTTATTTAAGGGCCTGGGGAGGTGAAACAAGAGTATCAGATTGGGGGGGTAATCTTAGCCTGGGAACGTATAAAGGGAGTAGAGGTAGAGAAAACAAGAGAATAGGAAGCAAAACAAACTAAAAAGACAGTGCAGTTGCCTGCTGAATTCTGCAGAGTACAGAGCAGAGTGACTGACTGAAACATCTTGCAAGTCCACCAGCTTCTGAGAGGCTTTGTAATCAACTGTTCCTCAGGACCATGAGGAAAAGAGGTATATTTGTTTATTTATGTCAATATCCATTTTCAAGAACTTGCTCCATAGGGAAATCATTCTCCCATACTTCCAAATTGCACATACATGATCACTGAGCAGACCCTTAGATGTCTCACTTGCTGAAGAAGGCTAGAGGTGTTGGAGGCAGGTATGAGGTAAGATGCAATCAGTTGTACCCATCCAAAGTGGGTTCTCTGAGCAATAGCTGGGGCCTGAAAAATGGTCAAGACCCTGGAGACCACTGAGGTCAAGAGGACCCAGGATGCCTCACTGTGTATAATGGGGCAATTTTAACTCAGTTAAAATTGAGTTAAAACCCTCACTCAGGCAATTTTAACCTAATGTTTTTAACCTACAGCAGGACTTTGCCCATTATAAGTTCCCTTATTAATTGGTCTCTCCCTCCAACTTCATGATGTCCTAATGCTTCTCTGTCATGTAAGGTAGTCACTATAGCTAACATACTCAATTGTCATGCACACTTCAATTGATCATTGTTTCATCTGGGTTATCAAGATAGTGGGAAAAAAGAAAAGTTGAATGAGTAAAGGCCCCATGATGCATTTCAATTCATTGTTTTGCGTCAGAATTCACTACATCAATGGGAATCTCTCTTTCCTTGAAATTGGTCCTAAACAGAATTGCCCCAAATCACTCCTTTTCCTTGTTAATTGCCTGCGTATGCAGCACAGCTTTAATAGAAGGAAATAGCCATGAAGCTACCAGAATATAAATATTTCAAAATCGATTTGTCTCTTGACCCAATCATCTATCCTTTGCCTTCCAGTCCCATGGATCAACTAAAGTTTAAGTTGCCTGACATAGTTCCATGCAAATATGGCAGCAAACTGAATAGACAATAATTCCTCCTTCATATCCTATAGATCTGTGTTTGATCTAATCCCTTTCTTGAAGCTTCATCTGCAGAAACAAAGAAACTAAGGTTTACGCAAGTCTGAGTGCATTGAGAGACATTTAAATATAAAAATCATTTAGGACATTGTATATTTATAAATATTTCCACTAAAGTTATATTGATGTATTCAAATAACTGTTTGACTTGTTAAACTTCTGATTTGTCATTTTGAATAAAAAATTTCAAGGCCTAAAGTATTATTGGAGATCATTATTGAGACTATACAGTCAGGCAACCCTATAATAGAATCAATGATAATAGAAATAATTTTATTCACTGCATCTCATAAACATATTGGCTAATTTGACTTGATTATTTCATGTCACCATTTTTTTCTCCTTGTAGCTTAACTTAGCTTGAATTAAAATACTGAGAGAAGCATCTGTAATATTGTTTAAAAGCTAAAGGCAAAAATACCATATCACAGAACAGTATTCCATCTTTATCATTGATAAAAAGTCAGATTTCTTTCCAGGAAGAAGGAAGTGTTAGGTGAAGAAGGTAATGAAGTGAAGAAATAAAAAGGCATTTTCTTAAATTTCTCTTGCATATGATAAATATAAGTTGGCATGGAGTCCTTCTAGGTTAATTTCAGTAATGTGCCATCATAGTATACAACTTTAGAAAACCAGGACTGTATCAACCTGATTGGCTCTAAATGGTATCTAGCCATTCAGGAAAATGAATTAATGAATCTTTTGGCTATCAAAAGTCAGCTGGCTTGCCATTTTATTTTATATCTGTAAATATTTGTTGTTTTTATTTATACTTGTCAAAGCACTTTCATGTACATTACCTCATTTCATCTTCACATTATCTGGTAATGTAAACAAAAAAAAATAAAATCTCTCTTTTACAGATGGGTAATCTGAGGTTAGAAGAGGTTGTCATATTCAGTGGATTGTTGACTTCTTATTTAGACAAGAGTATTGTGGGTATTGTGAATATGAGGAAAATGTGTAAGTGCATTCTGAGATTTAAGACTGTGAGATTAACTAATTTTATATTTGTTTAATGCACTGGACAATAGCAGTAAGCTACCCAACATTTTCAGTGGGTGATAGCTGTCAACACAGAGTGAACCATATAAATGGAGCTGTATATATACTAGTCATCTAAAAATAGCAGTGATTAATAGAATATAACCCCCAAAATAGCTTTGAATAAAAAATTTTTCTGAGATTTGAGATAGATTCTAAGATGTCTTGGGGGGAAATAATAAAGGTATAATCTCATTTGTAAATACAACCTCTCCCCTCTCCCCTTAACTCTTAGACCTAATGGAGTACTAATGAATGTACTCTGGGGTGGCTGGGGGAGGCAAGTCCTGATATGAGCATTTGTCAATTTCTATGATAGAAATATTCCCACCATTGCTGATTTTAAGCTATCAATAGTTTAATAAGTAGTTTATAAAACTTCTAAAGTTATATAATTGGTTCTCACATCTGGTGCAAGCTGACTGAAGAATCACTGAGTATAGTTGTATAACTTAACTGCTCAGTATCTCCATTCACCTGTCTCATAATCACCTCAAACCTGGCATGCCCAAAGCTGAACTCCTGATCTTGCCCGGCCTCACAGACCCCACACGTACATATTTCCTCCTGCAGTCTTTCCTGTCTGAGTCAGTGACAACTCCATACTTCTACTTGAGCCAAAATTCTTTCTGTCATTTTTGCCTTTCCAAGTCTTCCAAAAAATCTGGTGGTGGATGCTACCTTCAAAATACATCCAGATTCCAACCACTTTTCACAACTTCCACCACTCACCACCAGATCCAAGTCATACTGATCTCTCACCCAGTTATTGCACAATAATTGAGGGTGAGTCTCTCTAAATACTGTAACAAACACTCCCAAATCTCAGTGGCCTTGCATAGTAACAGTTTGTTTCTCACACACTTCATTGTTTGATGCAAGCTCAAAGGTACCTCTGGGTATCTCCCTGCTAAGTGATAACTTGGGGAATCTTCAGGGTTGCCATCACATGTCTACTATTTGACAGTTCTTACCTTCCAGTCCTGCAGGCCTAAGAGAGAGAGAGCATATAAAAGCATGGGACCTATCAGGAGCTTGGCCTGTAAATAACATGTATCTCTTCCATTCACAATCCATCATCCAAAATTAGGCATATGGCTTCACCTGTACAAAGGGACTGGATAGTGTGGTCTTCCACTGTGCACCTTGGAGGAAACAAAGTTGTTTGAGTCAACATGTAGCATTGCCTGTGTCATACTTCTGAAATGGTGTCTCTGCTCCCACTCTTGACTCCTGTAGTCTATTCTCAAAACAGCAGCACTTAAACTACCTGTTTTACCACTATTTGAACTATAGGTCGTATTACATAACCTCTGCTTAAAACCACCCTGTGGCTTTGTAACTTATGAAATGTGAAAAACTGAGGTCCTTGCAATGGTTTATAAGGCACTTCATGGCCTGGCCCCTATTTCCTCTCTGATCTCATGGCCTACTTTGCTCTTGCATACTCGGTTAGTTCCAACCACAGTGGACCTCTTGCTATCACTTTTCTCTTTGCTTGGACACCCTTCATCCAGGTATCTACCTGGCTAACTCACTCCTTTTCTTAAAATAATCTTTACGTGTCACCTTCCTTGGCTACTCTATTTAAAATGTCAATAATTTTGTTCAGTTCTTTTTATTCATACTGTATTCCCTTCTCAACTTTACTTGCTCTGTAGCATTTAACAACTTCTAATACATACATAATTTATTTATTCATTTATTATTGTTTATATAACCCTATAGAATTTAAGGTATTCCAGTGTATTTTGTTACTTAAGACACATTACAGCATTCAAATCTTTAATAGAAATAGAATGCCAGGTATTATGCAAATTAGTCTTATCAGGTTCTATTATGTAATCTGTACAAAATAATGAGATAGGTATTATTTCCCCCATTTTATAGTTGAGGACTGAAGCACAGAAAGGATAAGTCACTTGCCCTGTCATATTAAATGCCTAGTAAGTGGCAAAGTAATGATTTGAATCCAATGTGACCCCAGATTAAAGGAAACTAGATTTCAAGTCTGTGTTTATGGGGAGTAAGACTGACTGTAAACTGACTGAGTTCTGTCACAAATTAGCTGTGACACCTGACCACATCTGAGCTTCTTTGGATCTTAGTGTTGTCATCTGTAGAGAAGATGTTGATTCTAGATCATTGTAGGTCTGGTAGAAGTGTCTTCCAGCTTAATAAATCAATAACTTGCCTGGGGTCACACAGGTGGTCAATAGAAGAGCTACCACTTAAAGCCTATCTTGTAAGCTCTCTCAGAGAAGGTCGTTTTCTACTCATATGTTATCTGCCACAGAAACATCTCAGACAGTCCAGGACACTGAAGTACCCTATTTGTATAAATACAAACCAAATCATGCCATAAAAGTAGTTCAGACTGTGAATGCCATAACTGACTGGTTTATATCCCAAAGGTGCTTCCTTGTTGTGATTAGCATACCATAAAATAAATGTTAGAGCAGGAGGGACTCTGAATCACTTTATCATGATTTAAATGCTCACATGTGTAAGTTCATTTAATATTTACAACCATCATGGACCTAGTACTTCCATGAACACCACTTTACAAATTAAGGAAACTGGGGCACAAAAACATTAACAATATTCCTATAATTATAAGATGAAACAAACCTTGAATCCGGGGCAATCTGTCTCTTAGAAGCCTCTTAACCATTCCCCTTACTGACACTTAATGCGAATATATTGTGTTTTGGGAAGGAAATGAATATAGAACAATGAAAGTAAACAACACTGCTGAATTTGAGCATATGAAGACCTTTTCCTCTGTAACAACACTTCTGTAGTGTTTTTTTGTTCATATTACGTGAAAGAGACCCCATTGAAAAATGCATACATGTCCAAAGGCATGGCAACTCAGTGGAAAACACACAAAAAACTAGTTTTATGATGATGTCTTGCAGACATCACCCATGATATTTAATTAATTAATTATGGGGGATTTTTCAATAACTTCATTTTCCTGAAACTGGTACCTGATTTCAGAAAACTAAGGAAAAGGGAAATGTGAGTATTGGAGCCCAGATATAAAAGATACTGTGGTTAGAACTGCTTTGGCAGTCAACCCCACACTCAGATTCATCTCTCCTTGAGTTTTCTGAGCATTCAATTTCTGGAAACTCTTAAGTAATAAACCAAACATTTGAATATCATGTGTTGCTAAGATCCACAGGGTGAAGAGAGTGTCATTCCTCCTCATATCCTCAGTATTTATCCTTAGCAGGTATTTCAAAATTACTAAATGAATGAGTGGTGGATAGATGGATGCTTGAATGGCTGGATGAATATATGAGTAGATGGATTGACAAATGGATCAACAAAAGAATATATGGGTGGATGGAAGCATGTATATAATTAACATTGGATAGTGGTCAGAAAACCTATGTTCTAACCCCAAATCTTTGGTAAACTTGCCTGTGTTATTGGGTAAGACCATCCTCATTTCTAGTCCTCAGTTTCCTCTTTTGTGAAATACCTATGATTCTATTAGACTAGAAACATAACTGAATATATGACTCACCTCCTTCAAGGCAGCTTTTAAACATGCTCTCACCTGAAAAAAAGTAATTTTCCCGTTTTTTGTCCGTATCTCTTCCCTCCTTAATAAAAACAGTCATAGCAACTGACTCCTAGTCACATTGACTACTATTGTTACCATGAGGCTGAATAGTTAATTGCAGAAATTTCTTGCCATAAAGTTTATTACTTTTTTTTTTTTTTTTTTTACAAATAGTTTATTGTCAAATTAGTTTCTACGTAACACTCAGTGCTCATCCCCAAAGTGCCCTCCTTCATGCCCATAAGTTTATTACTTACTTTCTGCCAGTGAAGTACTTGGCCATTTGGCTGAAAGTTCTAGAGTTATCTTCAAGGAGTAGGAAGAGAGATTGAAGCAGGAAGAGGGCACACTTGGCTGTGAGAACTGTGAGTTTGGGGTAATCTTCCTCCTCATCCATCCTCTCAGTGATAATTGGGAGACCGTTGAGTGTAGCTGTCAAGTATAGAAGCCCTATTTTGAATTAAAAAAATAATCAAACCCTGTCTTAGCCCCTTGCTATGGTTACTTGGGCAAATGAGTACAGAATAAAGTTAACAAACATACCTCACAGGATTGTGATAAAGATTAAATAGAACAGTCCAGGTAAAGGACTTGGCATTGTGCTTGACTCATAGTAAGTATCTGGCAAAAGTAAGCTGTCAGCATTGCTGTCATCATTTTTCATTATAAATTAGGATGGGAATAGGCTAGTTTTCTTGGGCTGCCATAACGGATTATAAAAATCAGACTGGTTTAAAGCAACAGAAGTTTATTATCTCATCAAACTTAGTGTGGTGGCCAGAAGTCTGAAATCAAGGTGCTGACAGGGCCGTGCTTCCCCGGAAGGCTCTAGGCGAGGATCCCTCCTGGTCTTTACCATCAGCTGGTATTTGTTGGAAATCCTTGGCTTCTTTGACTTATAATTGAACTATTCCAATCTCTACCCCCATCTTCCAATGGTGGTCTCTCTGTGTGTATCTGTGTCTCCACATGGCTTTCTTATAAGAACAGCAGTTATTGAATTTAGGACCCACCCTAATGGGTATGGGTATGATCTCCTCTTAACTAATTATGTCAGAAAAGACCTGTTTACAAATAAGGAAAAGCGTCCATTCTGAGGTTCTAAGTAGACATCAAATTGGGAGGAACACTATTCAGTCCAACATGGACAATTCATATTCATGCCTTAAACTCTTTTTCTCTTTTCCCCAACCAAGTCTCTGTTCATGTGTCCTGTCTCTGCTAGAATGTCCTATCATCTTGGAAACTTCTAGTATTACTGAGAGTTGAAGCAGAAAGCACAGGCATCAGTCTTGTGAATTCAAATTTTCTTCACTTTTAGAATGAAAGCATTGAATCTATGGCCTGAGATCCACTCCAACTAGCCAAGTGTAAAATGATCTTTTCATCAAATATTTGTGAGTGTTCAGAGGGGCACTAATTTGAGTAGTGTTGACCATGTGTGAAAGGAACAAGATTGCAAATACCAACTAAGCATTTTCAAAATGTTGATAAATGTGTGAAACTCCTACGGCAGGTGCAAGAGAAAGTACCAATTAAAAATTAGCTGCCATACACATTTATCGATGGTGTTGTTGACTCCAGCATTTTGCTGTTGCCTATTAAGGCAGGAGTTGACAGGTAAATTTCCTCTGCTGAATTCTTCTGTAGGTCAGGAAACAGTCTTGCACAGCTTTTGGAACCCATCCAAACTGTTTAATGAGCCCTTCCTTGGCTGTAGATGCTGTAATTCAACCCTTTTGCTTTGTTAAAAAGCTGTTGTGAAAAGTGTGAATATGATCTTAGATAGTGTTCAAGAATTACAGAAGTACAAACTTTTTACTGAAAGAGATGGTAAAGGTCACCTGGTCACTCTAATCACATTTAAAGATTATGTCCCCGGTATATTCCTGTCTTCTGTGTCTCCTACCCCACTATATGATGCAGATTTCTCTAGGAATGGCCCTGGCTTTCACAGATTCCTTTCTGTTAACTGGTAAATAAATGAAAAATGTGTGTTTTGTTGATGTGGATAGTAGTATCATTTTTAGGTACTCGAGCACCATCTTAAAGAATCTTGAAGTCCTTCCTGATCCAGCTTCAAGATAATTGGCATTTACACATTCCTTCTTCAAAAGGTGTGTTGAGATTCCAATTGAGAAGGGATTTTGCCTGCACTCTGACCTTGTTGTCTACTTTCACAGACTTTCACCAGCCTATCAGTATAACACATACCCTCCACAAAATGGTGACCTCATATCTTCCAGGTAAGAAGCAGCTTCTCACCAAAGACTGCAGAGCCACTCAGAGCAGTCATTACTGAACTTGAAAACGTATCTGACTTAGCTTGTATCTTGTTAAATTGCTAGTTCTGATTCCAAAATTGGGTCTCAGATTCAGCATTTCTAACAAGATTCATGCAGTAGTGATAAGTGGTAATAAGAATTCATAGACTGTACCAAGATTTGGATTCCAGTATGAATAAAACCAAAATTCTATATTTGTATTAGTTTTCTGTGGCTGCACTCATGGATCACAACACATTTGGTGGCCTTAAGTGTCAGAAATTTATTCTTGTAACAGTTCTGGAGTCCAGAAGTCTTAAATTGGTTTCATTGGGCTAAAATCAAGGTGTCGGCAGAGCAGCGCTACCTCGAGAGGCTCTCGGGAAGGATTTGCTCTAGTTTCTTCTAGTTTCTTGTGGCTGCCACCATTCCTTGGCTTGTAGCCACATCACTGCCAACTCTGCATTCAGAGTCATTTTGCTTCCATTTCTTCAGTCTGAAATCTCCCTCTGCCTCACTTTTAAAAGGACATTTATGACTGCATTTAGGACCTACCCAGATTCTCCAGGATAATCTCCCATCTCAAGATCCTTAATTTAATCACATCTCCAATGACCCTTTTTCTATAAGAGATAATATTTAGAAGTTTCACGAATTAGGACTTGATGTTTTGGGGGCCATTATTTAGCCTACCACAATATTTCTCTTGAAAAATGCCAACCTCCTGGATGGGTCCCAAGTAATCATGGTAAAAACCTCCAATACAGGTAGATTCAAGTCCTATCTAGAACCTTGTTTCATTGCAGATAAGGGTGTTTTTCTTTCTTGCAATTTTTTGTGTGGACACAATGCTTTAAGGCACCTTTCTTGTAAGTGTCCTTTTTTTTGGTAAAGGGGGCTACTTAGAAACAAACACCTCCAAATCTGTTTTGTTTTATTTTAATCCACATTAAGGTATGAAAACTACAACACTGATAAAATTAATTCTGACATGAAGCCCAGGGATTGCACATTCCATGCATATTTTTAAGTTCTCAGAATCCAGCCCCCTATCTGAGTACTATGATAAGAAAATTACAAGAAGACCAATTTCTACTTGGACTCTAGAGACAGAACTCTTAAGATATTAATATTATGGGATAATAATTCTTATGTTTAGTAGCATACTTAAATTTACATTGTTGTATAGTACTCATTTATTCACTTATTTAATCATTCAAGTATCGTTAATTAGTCACATTTGCACTAGATACTGTGATGGGACAATGGAAGCTGGATATTTTTCAAGATCCAGGGCCTGCCTTCAGAATACACACACAATATATAGTAAAACCAAAGAAAGAAAAAGAAAGAACAAAGTCAGCCATGTAGACATTGGGGTTTTTAACTTTTGCTTTAAAGTGTTGCTTTAATATGACACTACAGTTGCAGCCAACTATGGAATGTTTGGAAAACCATATAAGCCCTTCAAAGAGAACAGAGCTGTGTCAATTCAAAGCAACCATTCAAACAAATTACCACATAACACTGATATCAAAATTCTGCCGATAGTTTCTGTAGTTCAAATCTGCAATTTTCAAAAGGTACAGATTTTCTCTTCTTGACCAATTATTTGGAACAGCAAAAGATATGGTCTAGTAAAATATATCCTACCATCTGTATCTTGGAAAGCAGGAATGAAAGAATTTTCCAACAAGTTCTGAGTTTATGTTCGTGTGTGTGTGTTTTTATCAAACTCATATGATGTCCTCCTCCTTGCCCTCTAGTTTGATTCAAATAATTATTTGAGGTCTGGTAAACTTCAGTTCATCTTGAAAACATGGAGAGTGTAATCTAATCACCATTTAGCAGCAATTAGCAATCCATCCTTCCAGGGATTCACAGTCCAAATCCATTCAATGGATAATTGCAACAATTAACTCCTTGTACCTTTCTGTAGTTTTGGACAAGACAGTCTTGTTTCATTAGCATAAAACCTAGGCTTGGCGGAGACCTCCTAGTGCTGAAAGCTGAGGCAGAGATTTAAAAAAATAAAAAATAAGTGACTGTTTTCAAATTGCCATTATCCACAAGATATGACATGACTAGCTGATGGTATTATTTTTGCTGCATAAGTAATTTGTGGGAAATGTGATGTCTCAGAATTCAGTGTTTCCACTGAAAGAGCCATCCAGGGATGGATACTCTAATGTGTATGCATGTAATACAAGGGCAATTACAAGATGCAAAACTGAAAATAGAAATCTTCTCTCTCTGAAGATTCGGATTGTTTATTCTCCTTTTTAGCAGAATAAAGCAATGTTAGAGATCTTCTGCATGATGTAACCAAATATAGAAAAATGTGTTTAAAACCATCAGTTATTTCTGATGTAAGTTCATACATTTGAGAGATCTATAATGATAATAATGATGTTTGATAGAAGGAAGATCAGTAGATGATAGATACATAGATATAGATAGGTAGATAGGTAGATAGATATATTGATAGATAATGGATGGACAAATCAATAGATGGATGATAAATAACTGATAGATATATACGATATAGATGAATAATGGATAGATAGCTATAAAAGATAGGTGGAAAGATAACAGATATATATGATAGAGGTGATAGAGATTAATAGATATGATAAATAAGTATAGATGATAGATGATGGATAACAGATGATGGATAGACATGATAAATGACATATTGACAGAGTTGATATAGATAATGGATAGATATTTGATAATAGGATAGTGATGAGAGGAATAGATGATACATGATGGATGAATGATAGATGATTGACAGATACATACAATAGAGATAACAGATAGATATATATTGCTAATTGTCTTACCATTTGCCAGGCACTGTGCTGAGCACATTACATGTGCTATTCTCATCTTATACTTATGACAGTATTTTGAAGCAGGTTATGTGCATTTTACTGATTAAAAAAAAACAAAGCTTAGCAAGTTAATTGCCCAAGAAAGTTTAGGAAATGGGTTTCTAGGATTTAAATTTAGGCAATATGACTCAGGAAACCAAGGCCTTATTTGTTGATTCAGTAAATATTTATTGAGCATCTACTATTGTCAGTGACTATGCTAGACCATGGAGATAACAAGGAAATCTGTAAATAGGGAAGGAGTTACAAATCCTGATAGTGTTAGGGGAAAAAAGCAAACAGTACTAAGATACAGAAATGGGGATGGGTGGCCATTCTATTGGAGTGGATAGAGAAAGCCTCTCTGAGGATATGGTGTTACTGCTGAGACCTAAAAAAAAAAAAAAAAAAAAAAAATTAGATGAGATTAGTGACAAAGAACATTCCAGGCAGTGAGAACGGCTTACATAAAAACTCATAGACCTGAGGAAGCTTCATGGAGAAGAGGAAAAATGATTTGTCTAAACCTGGAAAGATCTTTAATAAGCAGAGAAGGTTTATCAGGTGAACAGAGCTATAGAACTAAGTCATAGTAGGTGAGAGGGAAGTCATTGGAACATTTCCATTTACAGTACTGTGACTGGGCCTTCTCTTGAGCACACAAACCAACTGCAGAAGATTTTAAAGGATTTAAAGCCTTTTTAATGTTCCCAGGCTTGTACTGATATTGTGCTTTTCTGTCTGTGTGTGGTGAAGGGCAAAGAGCTTCGTGTTACTTAAATTCAACTAAAGCGTTTTCTCATTAAACATTGCTGTGGTCCTGCCCAGTGGCCTAGGGAAGACCACAGTGGGGCAGAACAGATGATTAACAGTGCATTCTTAAGTGGGTAAACTTAACCCCTACCACACAAGCCAGGCACCCTGTTAGGTCCTACATTTGCCAAGATGGAAAGTTTCCAAGGGGAGTTTTTAATGCAGTGAGATTAAAAAGTCAAGTAAGCAAATAAGAGTTTCCAGCCCACCACCTCTTTCTGTAATTTGCAGCTAAGAATGCCAGAAAATTAAAATTAATGGCCAGAAAAAAAATCAAAAGATGAATAATATTTTGCGACACATGAAAATGATAGGAAGTTCAAATTTGTTTACTGAAACACTACCACACCCACAGCTGCTTTTGAGCTAACACGGCTCAGGTTGTAGTTGAGTAGTTGTGACAGAGACCTTATGTGCTCCCCCCCTCCCCCCAGCTGGAAATATTTACTAACACGTACTTTACAGAAAATGTTATTTGACCCCTACCTGATACAGGTATTGGGAGGACTCACAAAAGTATCACAGAGGGGCATATACCTCAGATTAAAGAATTAAGAATATCTTCCTGAAGGTAAATTTGGTGCTGGCTCTTCAGTGATGAAAAGTGAGCCAGTTAGAAAAACATCCCAGGTGGGGCGCCGGGGTGGCTCAGTCGGGTGGGCATCTGACTTCGGCTCAGGTCATGATCTCACCGTTTGTGGGTTCAAATCCGGTGTTGGGCTCTGTGCAGGCAGCCCATATCCTGCAGCCTGCTTCAGATTCTGTGTCTCTCTCTCTACCCCTCCCCCATCTGTACTCTGTCTCTCTCTGTCTCTCAGAAATAAATAAATATTAAAATTTTTTTTAAAAAGAAACATCCCAGGGATAAGAGAGTAAATTAGTTTTGTTTGTTTGTTTGTGATATCAAGATAATCGCACTTAAAGAAGAAACAGTTTGCCAAACCGGGGGGATACAAATAAGCAGAGATAAAGATAGGAACTTTCAGTATGTAGCAGTATTTTAACACCCCAGCTATACATCTGCCCCTTTCACCCCCAGTATGTGTACACACAATGTCGGTGACATCACATGGCCAGACTCAAGTTATTAGCAAATAAATGGGACAAGACACATGGGCTTTAAGTTCAGGTTTCAGTCTTAGCAGCTAGAGAAATCTGGGAAGGCTCCATAGAGGAGGGGGAGAGATTGGTCCAGAATTTGAAACATCTAAACTATCAGGAATGTGTCCCACATCATCAGAGTTACCTGAACAAAGACTTCTCCAAGAAACCAGGTTACTTTAATTATTTGGGGGCTAGACTCTCAAGCACACAATCAACTGAAGAGGACTTAGAAGGATTTAGAACACTTTTAATGTTCTCTAGTTTGTACTGAAATTGTGCTTCTCTGAATTGTGAAGGTGGGGTGGAAGCAGGCTTCAAGTAAATTAACCCAATCTTGGCATTTTCTCATTAAATACTGGAGCAGCTTGATCCCAGAGGCCCCCATAAGGACCACAGTAGACAGAACAGGTGATTCAAAGTCTTAGAACCATCAAGAAGATGCCCACAGTACTGACTTTTAATTAATAACTACTCTGCATCTAGACATTTGTCTCACATCTCTTGGGGGAGGTTGAAAGTATTTCACTAAATGAACTCCAAAGTCTCTTCCAGCCTAACACTGCAGGTACATTTTAGTGGAACGGGAGGAACATGAGGCTTTGCAGGGAGATAGATGTTAGTTTTCATTCAGGCTCTGACCCCATCTCTGTGACCCTAGAGAGTCACCAAGTGACTGGAGGATAAGAGGCCTAGATAAGTTACCTCAGTTGCCTCATTTCTAAAATTGGAATAATAATAGTACTAACTTCAAAGGGCCACTGTGTGTATTTAGAGGAAATTCCATGAAGTGCTTCGTCTACTCTTTTTTTAATGTTTTATTTATTTTTGAGAGAGAGATAGAGGCAGCGTGAGCAGGGGAGGGTCAGAGAGAGAGGGAGACACAGAATCCAAAGACAGGCTCCAGGCTCTGAGCTAGTTGTCAGCACAGAGCCCGATGCGGGGCTCAAATCTACGAATCGTGAGATCATGACCTGAGCTGAAGTCGGATGCTTAACTGACTGAGCCACCCAGGCGCCCCACTTAGTCTACTCTGGATGATCAGTATTACCACCCTGCCCTTTCCCGGTGATTGGTGAAGGAGCAGACCCACAAAGAAAAGGAGAAAAATTTCCACAAGGCCCAATCAGTAATCATTGTGTGCAGTATGGAAAGGAAGCAATGGTGGACACATGTTTGCAAAGCAAAATAAGAGACACAGGACTTAAAAATATCTTCTAGGCCTTTAAATATCGTCTGTATTTTTACTTGAGAAACAATGTTGGCCCTCTTCTTTTGCAATCAGAAATGGCTTTGGCCAGAAAGGGCTTCTGTCCTTGAGCACTGACCAGCCACTTCATATTTGGGGTTTTGTTTGTTTGTTTGTTTGTTTTTGATTAAGCACACTCACAATGGTATAAATTTAGAGATCCCAGACAAGTTTAGAGGCTTGGATGTCTAGACCAGGAAACTCAGGATCCTTTTCTCCCCCAAGAATTTCAGGGTCTGGCTTCCCAGAAGTTGGACCTCTGACAAAGGGGGAAACCAGGATTTGGGGCACACTGCCCAGAGAATGTTCAAGTCCCTGTTGACAAATGAACACAGTCTCCAAAGAGAAGAGGCTCAGCAGACACTGTGCCCAGTCAAAGCCTGAACAATTATCAGACGAATAATGGGCCTGTGTCGTTCATGTGTCCTGCTGCTATAGTTGGTGACTGTCACTGAGGGATAGACTCACAACTCTTTCAAAATCAGCAAAACAAAGAAATAGAGAAGCTCAGTAAAATTAAAAGCTGATTCTTTGAAATAGTACTATTGGAGATAAGCAAAGAAACAGAATGCATTCCGGAAGAGACAAATCTAAGGCAGAAAGGAGATTCATGGATATCTATGGCTGAGAACAGGGAGTAACTGGCCCCTCCCCCCAAAGGTGGGATCCTTTTGGGATAATGGAAATGTTTTAACACTGGACTGTGATGCTAGTTGCACAACTCTGTAAATTTACTAAAACAATCATTAAAGTTAAAGTAAGTGACTTAAAACAGATGATTTTAAACAAGTGACTTAAAACAAGTGTATTTAAGCAAGTGAATTTTATGCTATGTGAATTGTATCTCAAGAAAGCAGTTTAGAAATACAGAATATATGATCTATTGCATTGTATACTAACTAACCAGAATTTATTCATTTTATATTTTCAATGTTTATTTATTTTTGAGAAAACAAGCAAGACAGATCATAAGTGGGAGAGGTAGGAAGAGAGGGCAACACAGAATCTGAAGCAGGCTCCAGGCTCTGAGCTGTCAGTGCAGAGCCCAGCACAGGGCTTGGACTCACAAGCTGAGTGTTGAGATTGTGACCTGAGCCAAAGTCAGACACTCAACTGACTGAGCCACCTAGGTGCCCCATTTCCTAACCAGAATTTAAATAAAATTAAAAAAAAAAAAAAGAAATACAGAATATGAAAAGAAATAACCATAGATACAGGAGACTTTTATAACAAATACTAAGGATTATCAACAACTACATGCTGTTGATATTGTAAACATAACAAAAGTGGATAAATTCCTAGAAAATTAAAGTAAGAACAAACAGATGCCTTGAATTGTCCAGTAACTATTTTTAAAAGGCAATCAAAGATTATGCTCTGAAAATATCCCAGGTCCAAATGCCTTTACAAGTAGTTCTATGAAACTTTCAACGAACTGTTGATTCCTTGCTATGCAAGTTGTTTAAGAAAATTTTTCAAAAGGCAAAAGCTACCACCTTGTGATCGTATTTAAAAATTTTTAAATGTTTATTTATTTTTGAGAAGGGGAGAGACAGAGCACGAGTAGGGGAGGAGCAGAGAAAGGGGGAGAGCCAGAATCTGAAGCAGGTTCCAGGCTCTGAGTTGTCAGCACAGAGCCCGATGCAGAGCTTGAACTCACAGTCCGTGAGATCATGACCTGAGCTGATGCCTGATGCTTAAATGACTGAGCCATGCAAGTGTCCCTTGTGTTCTTAATTCCAAGTATAGATAAACACAAGGGCCAGGAAAAAAATCATAGAAATTGTAGCACATTTCATTTATGAAAATAAGTATACAAATACACTAGCTAACAGAATTCATCAGTGTATGAAAATATATCCTAATCAAAGGAAACCTACCTCTAAATATTGTTAAATAGTAAGAAACTCACAAGATAATGGCCACCGATCCCAAAAAAGTCTTAAAAATAATTCACACATCTTCAAGGATGAATCTTGAAGGTCCCCATCTGGAATGCATCCCAGGTAACTCAGACCCAGATCCCAGATAAGGGGACACATGTGAGCAATTGCCTTGTCAGCATATTTGGATTTCTGAAGAGTCAAATGCAACCTGGGTCTGCATTTCTAGAATAGCGAAGGGTAGCTCATGGTGGGCACACATCCAGGAGGAGTATGTACCAGAGGAAACAATAGAACAACACAGACAGATTTTTAAAAAGTAGTAAAAGTAGAGGAGGAAACAGAATAGGATATACAACACTGCTTTGTACATTAAAAAAAATGCACACAGAACAACCATACATATTCTGCAATAATATATCAAATAGAATGCACTTTTAACACATTCGAATGTTGAGGGAGAGAGGCATGGGAGTGGGTAGGCTTAATGAATCTATCAATCAAGCAAACAGCCAGGACAATCAACAATCATTTAGCTTGAGCTAAAGAGCACGATTAACTCAACCCCCGTGCTGGATCTTACAGAAGTGTGATCTCTTTCTGGAATTCTTTCTGGGGCTGAGGTAATTTCTTCATAAGCCCTCCTTGCTTTGTTTAGTATTTGACAAGACTAATTTTGCACATGAATTGAGTAGTCCATTATTCAAAATAGTGGTTCCCAGACTTTTGGATTTCAGTGACCAGAAGCACTTTTTAAAAATGTGGATGGATACCAACAGAGTTATCTAATGCTTAATTTGTTAAGAAAAGAAAATCTCAAAGTCTAGGCTTTTCCCCAAAAGTCCTCTTGGTAATACTGTATGGATTATTGATATTATCTACACTATGCAGACTTACATACATACATATATGATAGCATCCATAACCTCTTTTTCTTTGAGCTGGGAAACATATCCTCATAAGCCAGTGTTCTTTAACCTTGTTTTTATTTTATGTTCCTCTTAGATACTTTTTCCCCATACACCCCCATGAAATTTTAATACCACAAAAGTACTGTGTATGTATTGTGGCCCTTTGGAGGGTCATAAACCATTGTAATATTTAAGAATTCTTGAGCCCTCAAGAACCAATTTTCCCCTCTTGGGGATGATAACACCCCCAATGAGAATGCATGTCATACACCAAAGCCAGTCTGCGGACCAGGACTTAAGACCACTCTTAGGCACTAACATTCAAAGAAGTATTTCCTGTATCTTTGTTTCTGAAATGCTCCCTCAGCAATTCATTCCTTTGTGTTCAGCATTTTCTATTCTCATCCCATCTCTCTTCTAAGTAGCAAACATTTCTAAGACACAACACAGTAAGCATATAAAACAATATTTTAAAAATTAAAAGTATAGAACACCTGCTGAGAACAATATGCTTTGCAAGCATTAGGAAAGATTGAATGTTGACTCAGCAGCAAGCTTGTCCCTCACAGGAGTTGTGAACTGGTGGGGTAGAGAAACAGGTACAAGAATGTGAGTGTAGGGGCACCTGGATGGTTCAGTTGGTTAAGCCTCCAACTTCGGCCCAGGTCATGATCTCATGATTCGTGGGTTCGAGCCCCGTTGTCGGGCTCTGTGCCGACAGCTAGCTCAGAGCCTGGAGCCTGTTTCAGATTCTGTGTCTCCCACTCTCTCTGACTCTCTCCTGCTCATGCTGTCTCTCTCTCTCTCTCAGAAATAAATAAAACAATTTTAAAAGGTTAAAAAAAATAAAAGAATATGAGTGTAGGTGTGAAGGGGAAGTGGTTTGTGTGGGCTGGAGCTAGAGGAACCTAGCCTCACAGTGAAAACCTAGAACAGTCGATTATCACGTGTTTAGATTTATTCAGTCTTGAGGTGCCTGGGTGGCTCAGCTGGTCGGGCATCTGACTTCAGCTCAGATCATAATCTCACGGTTCATGAATTCAAGCCCCCAGTCGGGATCTTTGCCTGGAGCCTGCTTCAGATTCTGTGTCTCCTTCTCTCTACCCTCCAACCCCGACATCTATCCAACAAGCATTTATTGAGAACATACTGTGTGCCCGGTACTGTGGTAGGGGCTGATGCAGAGGCCTAGTTTTTCCCCTCAAACCAATCCTTCTCCCAGGCTGGATGATCAGACTGGAGAAGAGCTAACATTCTAACAATAGTGAGAGCTCCTCTGGTTTGTCATTCACTGCCACACTGGCCCCTGCAACTCAACTCCTGAAACAAGTGTCGTTTGCTTTCTCAGCCTGTGGACTATCAGCAACACGGTAATGAGACAGGCACATTCTACAGAAAACTAGTCTCCCCTGTGACTGCCTGACAGTGCTTAGAACCATTTGTCACACAGCTAAACAATGAGCTAGAAGCCTTAGCAAGGTGGCAATTAAGAAAATTCAAGCATATCTTCATTTACCCCAGTGGAGTTCTTCATTCTTGACAGTTTGTGAAATTACAGTGTTAAGTAAAGACATCACCAGAATGTTCTTAGCTTATTTGAAAACTCATTAACTAGAAAATAATGAGGTAAATTTATACACCTAAATGATGTTTACAGTTCTGTGCAATGTCTAAGGTTTTTTTTATTTCTTTTTCCTTTCTTTCTGTCATTCTGTCTTCTTGTTTTTGTTGTTTGATATCCTCTGAATTTCAGTTCTTCTTCTTATGTTTTGGGTTTATTTTTTATTTTAAATAGCATATTATGTTTGTTACTATGTAAGATGCAATGTACCTTCTGCAGAGTCTGAAACAGAAGTTTATGGAAAGTGTAAACTTTTGAGCTATGCCTTGCTGAGGAACCTGCCCTTAATGATTCCTACAAACACAACTTACCTAGGGGGGTAATCCTCAAAGACTTTCTAATCTGTTATAGGATAGACCAAAAAATATCAAAACCCACTGTGTCTCTGCTCTAATGTTGGATGTTATTCTTTTGGTAGCTCATTATAGCTGATATATGCTTTGTTCAGTGTGGTATGTTGGAAAAAAGCTGGTGTAGGAATAAGGATTAACCAACTGTTATTAACTTGCTTGGTGACTACATCAGTCAGTATAAACTATGTAATGCTGCAGTAACAGATGACCTCAAGGGACAGCTTACAATAATATAGGCTTATTTGTCATGTACATTTCTCCAAGTTGACTATGACCCTGCCTTGGTTCATCCCTGATGGGGAACCCTGGCTGAAGGAACAGTCCCTATCCAGGACATTGCTTGTTGTATAGAAAGAGGTAGAGAACATGGCAGACATGATGTCTCTTAAAATTCTTGTGCTTGAAAATAGCCTAAAATTCTGCTCATATTTCTTTGGTCAAAGCAAATAAGGTAGCCAAATACCCTGGAAAAGGGGTGAAAAAATAAAATAATTCCATAGAAAGGAACGTCAAATACCTTAAAGAGTAATAACTACAAAGTAACAGTGGAAAAGGCAGTGAGCCTTTAGTTTCCTCATCTGTAAAATGGGAAGAAAGAACTAGGCATTTCTGAAAGTTCTGGGCTTCTACTAAAGTGAGTGTAATATTTGAGAAGCTGGGAATGTACCTGTTGAGGAGTTCAGGCTAAGATTAAATAATGTCTCTGGAAAAAAATGTATGGAAATGGGAGCCTTCCTGGACAATACAATACAATACAATACAATACAATACAATACAATACAATACAATACAATTTCTGTATCACTTGAGGTGAAGGAGTTGAAATAGCCACTTGATTTTGAAAGGTTTCACAGAGTAACTAAGTAACCCATCCGAATGGCATGATCTGAGACATGCTAAGCTAAAATCCTCCCCTGAGAAAACTGCCATGGGAATAGAGAGCCCCACAATTAAAGACACACCTTTAATTCTCTTTCACTGATAAAGCATCTCTAATGATAGATATGGGATGGCCTGACGCTAATGCCACCTCAGCAAAGAGCAGATCCATACTGTTTAACATAAGAGAGAAATGGACACACCTCAGACATTACAGGGAGATTCACCCTGAGTCTCAGTGGGATATATCCTCAGCACCCAGATACTGTGGACGATTGGAATGCCAGCTGGGACTATGAGCAAAGAAGAGAAGGTAGCCACCTTACAGATCAAACTGCATTTACTTTTTGATTATTCCTACAATAGCTGATTTTACCCCAAGTTTACTTTTTCTATTATAGTAAAAATAAAGGTTTCTAGCACTGTGAAATGAGGACAGAAGGGACCTCGTGGACCTAATGATGGGTTTGGTAGGAAATTTGCTGTATTATTTTGGTTACACTGCAAAGTAGCACTGTCACCTTTGCATAGCATAAGGCAGTTTGTGTGTAGGATTACTTGAGGGATAAACATGCAATATTTGGGCACGTGATCCAGATGTGCTTAGAGTATTTGTTCCACCATCTCAACCTTTCACATATACCTAAGCTTTTGTCCCTTGGAAGCTATTTAGTAAATATTTTGAACAGTAAAGGTCAAGGCACTTCCAAACGACCAAGGACTGGGGACTCAGAGAAAAGAGCCAGGTTAAATTTTCCCATTGAGCTTCCTGTTTGCCTGCTGTGTCCAGAGGGGCCCCTTCTCTGATGCATTGAGCTGTCTGATCCTGCAGCAGTGTCTTACAGCCAGCAGCCAGGTAGCCGTGATATATGCCCCTGTACTGGAGAACAGATAGGCCTAGAAGAAAAAGGAAGGGATTTGCCAAATCTTATGTGCAAAATAGAGACCTCAGCCAAGGGAAGCAGGAGATGAGCCATTCATCTTGGACCTACCACTGCTGTTCCTTCTTTTTGGGTGCTCTCATGACCTGCCTTGTGAATTCTGTCTCAGGACAGTTGATGACCCTGAGGCAGGGCACTGGGCTTGGATTTCTCAGCTTTGGCACTGTTTATGTTGGGGGCTGGGTAATTCTGCATCCTGGGCACTCTCCTGTGCATAATAGAATATGTAGCAGCATCTCTGGTTTCTACCCTCTAGACGCCTGTAGCACCCATGCCCCAAGTTGGAACAACCAGGAATGTTCTGTGCCATTGCCATATGTCCCATTGGCAACAAAGTCATCTCTAGTTGAGAACCAGTAATTTAGAGAATGTGAGTTTTGAGCCACCTGAGCCCGTTCATTCTTGACTGCAGCAAACAGGCATGTGCTTTGCAGTGACAGGTTGCTGTGTATTTCATATTTTAAAGCGTTAAAGAATGATCAAGAGTCTGGCTCTCCCAGGTTAGTAATTACCTCTGTTGTTATTAATTTTCTAAAGCAACCCAGGCAAATGAGTCATTATTATCTCAGCCCCTCTGCCATGGCTGATTGATTTTACTCTCCTATTGTTTCTAATTTCATGTAATGTCTGATTACAATAGAGAACTATTCAATACAATTCTCATGTAAGAGTCATTACAAATAGGCTTATTCCTCAGCTCTACGTAGGAATGGACGAAGGGTTCTATATCACTTTATTGAAATAAATGTCTAACTAGAAGTAAAATGCTTGAACACTTCACAAATTGATAGTGTAGTATAAAAAGCTAAAATAGATCAATACAGGGACCTAATCATTTTTAAATAGGCTAGACATGCATATTTATGATTTGCTTTCATTTATGTTGTACAAATTAGAGCATCAATTCAATGAAAAGCACCCTTCAGTGATATCTACCATTCTTCTCTCTAGAATCCTTGGGATGCGTCTGTTGGATTTGTATGGCGTTTGCTCCTATTTGAAAATATATCAGGAGCTGTCTACTGATCTGGAGAACAAATCTTGACGGATACAAAATAGTACAAAAGGACTGGGCTTTTAGCCTGGTGCGTGTATGAGTCCCTGGTAATAAATTAGGCTTGTAGGCAGCATATCCCTATTCAGTTCCCATAGGGCCTTACCACTTCTTAGGTGGCCAGGAGAGCACCTGGCCAGAGCAAGAGCCCGGGCAAATGTTGGTATGGTGTACTATGATGCTGGTTTTTTGCTGTATGATAGAACTATAAAATGACGATTACAAGCCAGTCAGGGAGGGATATTAGTGGCCCTCAGGGGAGTTAGGAAGGGGTGGGTGGAAGGTAGTAGAGGGTGAGGAACCAGTAGTCTACAGCCAGCTACTAGATAGTGTCCAGACAGCACGGAGGGTGATATCTGGAGCTCTCTTTAAGATTCGAGCAGATTAAGGGCGCCTGAGTGGCTTAGTCGGTTAAGCGTCCGACTTTCGCTTAGGTCATGATCTCGCGGTTCGTGGGTTCGAGCCCCGCGTCGGGCTCTGTGCTGACTGCCAGCTCAGAGCCTGGAGCCAATTTCAGAGTCTGTATCTCCCTCTCACTCTGACCCTCCCCTGCTCACGCTGTCTCTCTCTCTCCTAGAAATTAAAAAAAAAAAAAAAAAGAAAGATTAGAGCAGATTAGACCAATGCTTGCCCAAGGACTGTGTATTTAGTTTTGAGGTCTGAGCCAGTAGTTAAACTCTGTGTTAAAAGAGCCATGATGAGATGTTTTTCTCCCTCACTGTGTGGCCAGAGACTTTGCCTGTCATAATTACATGGTAGTTAAAAACATAGATTCTTTGGTTTGTTTTTGTTTGTTTTCTATTTAAATTTTAGTTAACATACAGTGCATTATTGGATTCAGGAGTAGAATTCAGTGATTCATCACCTATATACAACACCCAGTGCTCATCACAACAGATGCTTCCTTAGTACCCATCACTCATCTAGCTCATCTCCCACCCACCTCCCTCTATTAACCCATAATTTGTTCTCTATCATTAAGGGTCTCTTGTGGTTTGTTTCCCTCTCTTCCCTCCCCCTCTTTCCCATATATTCATTGTTTTGTTTCTTCAATTACACATATGAGTGAAATCATATGGTATTTATTTTTCTCTGATTGATCTATTTCCCTTAACATAATAGATTCTAGTTTCAACCATATCATTGCAAATGGCAAGATGTCATTCTTTTTTATGGCTGAGTAATATTCCATTATATATATCACTTCTTCTTTATCCATGCATCAGTTGATGGACATTTGGGAAGAGCACAGATTGTAAGGCCAGACTGCCTGGCTTCAAATCCTGCCTCAGCTCATTCTTGGCTTGTCCACCTGGGCAAGTTATTTAATCTCTCTCTGCTTTAGTTTCTTCTCTAGGGAAAAAGAGGATAACATCATGATCTGAACCTCATAGGTTTTTATAAATATTTGATGAGTGAAAAATGTGTAAAGTGCTCAGAATAAGACCTGGCACATAATTAAGTGCTATATAGTGTTGATAGGAATATTATCAATATGCGCTTCTCTCTCTTTAAAAAAGAAAACACAGTCTTCAAATTAAGATCCTTCTATATAGAGCTTCTACACTTATTTAGTCAGTGAAAATATAGAATGTCCTGCTAAATTTCAATTTCAAATGAACAGAAAAAAAATTTTTTTTTACTACAAATGTCCCATATAATATTTGGGCTTTGGGCATACATTCACTAAAGAAAACAAAACAACTGCTATTGCCATTGTTGCTAAACATCATTTCTTAAAAGAGATGTCCTATTCACTTCACTGATATTTTAGGTAGTATAAAGTGACATATTCTTCAACCAGACCACTTGATACTGTTTTCTGGTCCTCATTTATAAACTGTCTGCCTCTGCCACTCATGAAAGTACATGCATCTCTTCAAATACTCCCAAATACTTATATACCCCCCCCCCACCTTCTAGAAACTCTCATGGTAAACTTCCTTCTTCCCATCAGCTTTTTTTTTTTTTTATCATTACTTTGATCTAGCTCTCTCTTCACAGTTTTTATTCTATTGAGTATATCAATTATCAGATAGTTAAATGTTTCTTTGGAATGTTTTCTTGAGTGCAGTGTCTCCCATGGACTCACACAACTTGCTTTATTACTTGAAGCAAAAAGTATATCTGTTTTATATTTTCCATTAAGAAAGTATGTTAATAAACTCTGCACAGAGTGAATGTTCAAAAATAGCTAAGTAATGATGACAGAAATTCGCTATCTGTCTGGGAATGGTTTATTTGCTCATGTTTGAGTTATGTTGGCTAAAATGGCTTTGAATAAGGTGGCGTAATACAGATTATCAGTTGAGTTATAACCCTTTAAAAAGGAATGATTTAGATGTATTTTTTCACAAGTGTGGATCACATAAACTCATCTTTCTCAGAGTCAGATTCGCTTTGGGAAACTAAGATGTCTGTAATTCATAGCTTAACTCTTGGGCATATGATACTGGTTAATGTTCCAAGGTTTACAATAAAATGACAGTGTTCTTTCCCTATGGAAGTTGGTAATAAAATACAACAAGTGGATCTCTTGAAACTGCTCCAGTTTATCTTCTTTTAGATAAGAGATCAGTTAGGAAGCATAAGAGTATTTTTTCCATGCTTCTGAGTGACATTGAAAGATTCTGATGTGACCTAGAATATGTTTTCTGAGAATTTACTTGCAGAAAATAGTATTCAATACTAACATTTTATTTTGCAAAATCCTGCAGTCATGATGCTAATTGTTTCACATTGTATTGGATCTCATCAAATGTCAAATCTAAAACTCCTGCTTCCCCTCCCTACCCCTCTTTTTAACACTTTAGAAAACTGACGCTCCCAGAGGTGATGTAACTGCCTAGGGTCACACAACTTGAGAGTATATGTTTTTATTACTCTGTTACAAAAACAAGGTGAAGAGAAAAGAAATATATACTAGATTCTTTGAGCTCTTTGGAAGAAAACTCCATAGAAATGAAGGGATTGTTATTAATAACATTTTGTGCAATGGTGTGTGGGCTTCAGATTCACAGTAGCTTGAGTGCAGTATTGTGGGTGGTTCCAAATGCCTTTGAACTAGGTGCTGACAGAAAAATAACACGGCACAGCAGGACTATTCAGGGAGGAGTCTCATAAGGACATGTGGGATACCCTGGGTCCCTTAGCACCCTTTCAGCTGTAAGGAACAGAATGGATCTTAAACATGTTAAGCACAAATGTAAAATAATATGTTCATCTAAGTAAGAAATTCAAGTGTTAGATTCAGGCACACCTAGATCCATGGACTCAACCATTGTGGTCCAGCTTCTGTGTCTCCATATCTAGATTATGTTTTATTCCCTATTAGGTTCTCTCCATGTAGTGACAAGGTGGTTGTTGAAGTCTCCAGTGGTTTCTCATGATTGTGGAGAGAGTATATTTCCTGACAGCACCAGGACAATTCATAGATGGGACTGTCATTGGCCCTGACATGTTATACTTGTGTATACCTTGACCAATCACTGTGACAATGGAGTAATGAGATTGGGCTAGCCTGGGGTTCATGCCCAGTCATTGAGCTGGAGGCAAGGAAATCTCCACCAGATCCTCAAATATTAAGAAAAGATTGACACTTTGCCTAAAAGAAGATAGACCACAGATGTTTTGTCTCTATATTTATTTACACACACACACACACACACACACACACACACACACACCACACCACACCCCTCTAGGCACTGCAGCTATTCGTGAGTATAGCCTAATCCAATCTCTGGAGTCAGCAACAGAGTCTAAAGGTATTTACAGATAGTGCTTAGAGTCAATTTCTCATCTTTTTCAAGATTCTGTACCTCCTTAAGGATTTTGTTTCCTGCTTTAGTCACATAATGAAGAAAATCTGTTCTGTAGTTCTACTCATCACTGTATTAATGACCTACTCTTTGTTTTAAATTAACATAGCCATAAGGGTCCTTAGTCTCATATAGTGTCCATTTCTCTAAAGTCAAGGACATTTATAGGTCTAATGGAACTGACAACTGAGCCTCAGAGATTCACAATGTATGAGACCTAGGATCTCAACTGGATTCCTAACCTGAGAGATTTGTAAGTTTTAGGAGAATTTTGGAGGGATGCCTGGGTGGCTCAGTCGGTTAAGCATCTGGCACTTGATTTTGGCTCAGGTCATGATCTCAGTTTGTGGGTTTGAGCCACACTTTACACTGGCAGTACAGAACCTGGTTGAGATTCTCTCTTTCTCTCTGTGTTCCTCCCCTGCTTTCCCCCTCTCAAAAATAAATAAATAAATATTTCAAAAAAGGGTTTTAGAGGCTCCTTCATCCATTTATCAAATGTCTGTTGGGTAGCAATATGCTAGACATGGTTTTAGGCACAGAGTTCAAAGTGGTACATAAGGCAGACAACAGCTCCATTTTGATAGAGTTTACATTCTGGTGATGCAGAAAGAAAATGATGAAGTAAAATAGAAAGATAAGAATGAGGTGATAAGATAGTCACTGGGAAGGCAACTCTTAATAGAAAGTCAGGGAAAGACTACAGAGATACTCATCTTGAGCTAACACGCAAATGACAAGGAGGAGCCATACAGAGATTTTAGGTGGAATATTCATTTTTTTTTAATGTTTTATTTATTTCTGAGAGAGAGAGAGAGACAGCATGAACAAGGGAGGATCAAAGAGAGAGGGAGACACAGAATCCGAAACAGGCTCCAGGCTCTGAGCTGGCCGTCAGCACAGAGCCCAACACAGGGCTCGAATCCACAAACCGTGAGATCATGACCTGAGCTGAAATCGGACGCTTAACCGACTGAGCCACCCCTGGAATATTCATTTCTGAAGGCTCATGGTGGGAAAAAGTTTGAGAGATGAGTGGCATAAAGAAAGCTCAGTGAACAAGGTGGAAATAAGGTCTGAGGGATCATCAAGGACCATATGAAAAAGGGCCTCATAGGAAGGTGTGAGGGATCAGGTTTTTATAATGGGTGTAAGAAAGAAGTTATTGGAAGCCTGTGTAGAGCACTGTCTTTCAAAGTGTGTTGCTTAGGACTAACAGCAGCAGCATCTGGGAACTTATTAGGTATGCATATTCTCAGGCCTCATCCAGACCTTCTAAATGAGTCCTTGGGGAGGGACCCAGTAACCTGCACTTTAATAAGCCCCAAGTAATTCTGATGCACATTCCAGTTGAGAATTGCTGATGTTGAGCCAAAAGTGACAGGAGGAAGATCCCTTAGGCAGATGGAAAGATTAGTAGAAGCCAGATGACAAAGGCTCTGCACTTTGTAGTTCTGTTTCCTTAGTAAAGTCACTTTGCTTGCTAAGCCTTAGTTTTCTCAACTGTAAAATGGGATTATTGATAATCTACCTCAAAAAAATTGACATTAGAACTAAGCATTGATTTTGTGAATAATTGACCACCGTACAAACATAAATTGTTGACGTTAACATTGTTCATGCTGGAAGGTGGGAAGAGTGGACAGTTAATGGGCAGGAACATGGGTCCACACACCATTTTGTAGAACTCCACAAAATAACCCCCCATCAGTGGTATTTTTTAATCCCACCTAACTGAAATTCAGCATAAGGATAGCTGTAGTTCTAGCAAAATCACTTTTTTACTTTGAGGGATATATGTGATTAATCTCTCTATCGAGAAAAGATGCTTCCACACACAAAAAATTATCAGTTTTTAAGACCCCATGCTAAACATTGTATAGACTACAAAGATGAATAAAATCTCTCTGCTGTTCTTGGAGACTTTGCAATCTAACGAAAAATAAAATGTATGCAGAATATTAGAAAATATATTCTGTAGAAGTTCAGAAAGGATAAAGATTTCCAGACCTTTCCATCCTCCTTAAAACCTGCTTACAACTTCTAATGTATTACTAACTCTTTGGAACTCCCAGTTGTGTTCCACATGAGAAGTTCCATTTGAGAGAAAAGAATCTGAAACACCACAGGCTCAAAAGAGAATAAACAATGTGGAAACTCTTCAGAGCCTAAAGATTAGCAAATCTAGGTTTGAATTTTAAAGGAGAAAAGTGGATTCTGTACCACCGACCAATGTTAATTATAATATTAGACAATTTTTCTAAAATACAATATCAAAAGAAACCTAAAGCAGGTCTGAAACTTGGCTGTGCAAAAGACTACACCTGAGAAATTTATCTTAGATTCACCTAAGCCTGGCAGTAAGCACTCAGAAAGGTGCTCTGCATGTTTTCTACTAATTAACTGTACTTGGTGAGTAGGTGGCTCATAGCCAAAATCTTAAGGGCATTTGGAAGGCAAGGGACATATGAAGACCTTTGAGCATAACGTAGTGCAGGCTTTTTGCTTATGGACATTCCAACCCTACATGTAGGGACTACCAGCCATAGGTCTCCATGGGGAATTTTGGAACTTTTAAGACAAGAGCATGCTAATTATCTCCTGCTTGGAGTAGTCACTTCTAAACAGGCAAATGTCCTTATCCTTGGCCATTAAGGAAAATATCTGGGTCAGTTGCTGTCTTTTCACAAAACATATACATGGCAGCAATCACGGAGACATCTCTAGAGGTGTTGTAAAAGAAAGGAGTAATCACGGGAACCAACGACTATGCCAGACAAACCTCATTTTCCTTTTTGAAAAGTTTCTAGACTAGAAGAAAAATGAAGAAAGGAGAAATTTGTATTGAAGTTCCAGAAAGGCATGGACAAATAATCTCATAATGTGATTATAGACAGATACAGCAAAGTTGGAATTGGAAGACAGTATCCACTAAGAGGGTTCATAAAGTGGTTAAAAAGCCAGTACCTAAGGGTGAAGATGAATTGATTTTCAATGATTTTTAAGCCCATGTCTGTGACTTGGTACAGGGTGACTGATCACAGAGGACAGGGTGAAGATAGTCTCTAAGGAAATGCCAACTCAGTACCAGGAAAGCACAGTTGAGTTTTCTGTGTAATACAGGATGCAGCATCTTGGAGAGGTAGATGGATAAGAGAGGGGCCAGATAAGAAGTTTTATAATGTGGCATTTAAAGCCGATACTGAATTAACACAAATCTGAAGCCAAGGCCACAGCATTAAAAACACCAGTTATCAAAAGAAAGCAAGTGTGATCAAAGTGTGGGTCATACAATAACCCCCAACACATTTCTTGGCATTTTAAGTGGACTTTCCCATGTGGCAGATCATTTCAGGGACATCTTTTTTTTTTTTTTTTTTTAAGTTTATGCATTTATTTTAAGAGAGAGAGAGAGAGCACCTATAGGGGAGGAGAGAGAGAGAGGGAGAAAGAGAGAGAGAATACCAAGCAGGCTCCACACTGTCAACACAGAGCCCGGTGTGGGGCTCGGACTCATGAACTGTGAAATCATGACCTGAGCCAAAGTCCAGAGTCAGATGCTTAACCGACTGAGCCACCTGGGTGCCGCTTTTCCAGGGACATCTTAAGGCTACTTTATATGGGTCAGAAAAATCCTGAAGTGAGTAACCAATTGTTTGAGTAGGATGGTAAATCATTCCAGTTGCCAGTTGCCTGGCATTCCCAGGATGTGAACGTTCACTTTTAAAACCAGGATAGGCCACAAACTTCTTGCTTTACAAGTCTCTGGAGGCAAGGGAAACAAAAGCAAAAATGATCTATTGGGACCTTGCCGGGAGCCGCACCGGCCTCTATGGATGGCAGTCACAGCAAGGAAATGGCAGTGTTTGCACAGCTACCGCCATGAGAAATGAAAACTGGTATCTCCTTCTGCTACTGGCTCGTGTTGTGCTGGTATTGACCAGGCCTCACAATATTCCATATCAGACCAATATTCTGAACACAGGTACCTCATAAGGAAAAGCATATTCCTGCCTTTGCAAGAGAGCTTTTAGATGAAAGCTCTACGGATGATTGTCAAAAGGCTCTTCCTGAGGGCCTTGCAGATCCAAGACTTAGAGGGTTAAGAACACAAGAATTACAACTGAGCCTGGCCCCGAGACAAAGAGCCTAATTTAGAGTTAAGGTACAGATAAAGGCAGAACTTAAGTTAATACTTACACCTTCTCCTAATTGGTGATGTATGGCAGTCCCTTCCCCAAGGCCTACTTTCTGCAAACACCCTCCCTTACAGGTGGCTGGGATGAGGATAGATAAGAGTAGCTAAAGCATTACCCACAAACAAAAGGCTGACACATTTAGGGCCTCCATGGTGTTCACATATTCAGCATCAAATAGGTTTCCACAAACAACTTATTAACCAACTCAAAAACATACATTTGAGAGTCAGACAGAATGACTCTTAGCCCATCTATACACTTAACCTCTGACCTAACCTTAGCGTTATTAACTTAGAACAAATATGTATCCTGTCTTTTACTAAGAATACCCTAATTCTCTAGTTATAAGATTTACTTAACCTCACTATAATTGCAATAGTTCTGCAAGAATATTTCTGTAAAACCTGCTTCTGTACACTTTCCAAAGCATCTTATCACAAAGAGCTATCCATTGTAAAAATTCCTTTTTCTGATCTCATGTTATCATTTAACCTATAAATAAAGACACCAAAACCGACAGGACAGAGATGCCTGCCTGGTGATCAGAAAGGATCTCGGGGCTCTCTCATTCTCTTTCGCCGACACCGTCCATCCTTCAGGGACCCCTGGACCTGTCGGAGCCGGCGCGGCCTCCGGCAGGACCTCATCAAGAGAAAAAGCTTCTGCACAGAGAAGGAAACATTCGGGAAAACTAAAAGGCTACCAACGGAATGGGAGAAGCTATTTGCAAATGACATATCAGATAAAGGGTTAGTATGCAAAATCTATAAAGAACTTCTCAAACTCAACACCCGAAAAAGAAATAATACAGTGAAGAAATGGGCAAAAGACATGAATAGGCATTTTTCCAAAGAAGACATCCAGATGGCTTACAGACACATGAAAATAGGCTCAGCATCACTCATCATCAGGGAAATACAAATCAAACCCACAATGAGATACCACCTCATACCCATCAGAATGGCTAATATTAATGACTCAGGCAACAGCATATGTTGGCGAGGATTCAGGGAAAGAGGAAACTTTTGCACTGTTGTTGGGAATGCAAACTGGTACAGCCACTCTGGAAAATAGTATAGAGGCTCCTCAAAAAATTTAAAATAGTACCACCCTATGACCCAGAAATTGCACTACTAGGTATTTATCCAAAGGATACAGGAGTGTTGATTTGAAGGGGCACATGCACCCCAATACTTACAGCAGCACTATTGACAACAGCCAAAGTATGGAGAGAGCCCAAATGTCCATCAACTGACAAATGGATAAAGAAAATGTGGTATACACACACGCACACACACACACACACACACACACACACACTCGAATAGTTTTCAGCCATCAAAAAGAATGAACTCTTGACATTTGCAACACCATGGATAGAACTGGGGTGTAGTATGGTAAGTGAAATAAGTCAGCCAATGACTAATATATGATTATACTCACATGTGGAATTTAAGAAGCAAAACAGATGAACCTAGGGGAAGGGATGCAAAAATAAGATAAAAACAGAGAGGGAGACAATCCATAAAAGACTCTTAAATACAGAGAACAAACTGAGGGTTGCTGGCTGGGTGTTGGGTGGAGGGAGGGGCTAAATGCACAATAGGCATTAAGAGGGCACTTGGTGGGATGAGCACTGGGTGTTATATGTAAATGATGAATCACTAAATTCTGTTCCTGACATTATTATTACGCTATATGCTAACTAGCTTGGATTTAAATAAGAAGGGAAGGGAAGGGAAGGGAAGGGAAGGGAAGGGAAGGGAAGGGAAGGGAAGGGAAGGGAAGGGAAAGGAAGGGAAGGGAAGGGAAGGAAGCTTTAATTAGGGGCTGGAAAGGGTAGGAGGGAGGAATTACAGAAAGACATAAGGAAACTTCTTAGAGTGATGAATATGCTTACTACTTTGTTTCGACAATTTCATGGGTATGTACATGTACCAGTTGCACATATTAAATATGCAATTATTGTATGTAAAATGTTCCTTAATAAAATTGTTTTTAAAAAATTAGATAAATAAATAAAACCAGGACAAGTTGGTCACCCCAATAGTGAGGGGGCCCAAAATCATGTCATCTTCACACCCATCTTCACAAGGCAGAAACTGAAGCTTATACATAGTTGTCCAGGGACACTTCTAATAAGTGACAGAATCCTGACTTGAACCTGAGCAGCTGGATTCCAAAGCCTGCAATCTTAAACCTTTCAGAAAATGTAAAGGGTCTCAATAGCTACTTCATCACTTGACTGGCAATCATTGGAGAAAGACTGGGCTTATTTTATGAAACTACTGTGGTCAGTGTGTATGTGAAGTCATGGAGAAACAGGGTTCAAAATTTTCCACTTTCCAAAATGGAGTAGGCTACTCCAGAAGAGAGAATTCCTTGAGCTTGGTAGGAATGTTTGAAGAAAATTCAAACATGGCATAATTGGCCAATCTTTAAAATGACTCCTGACAATGAGATGCTATTTTTTAAATTTATTTTTCTGGCAAGGTCAAAATTAGGAAAAGACTCCCCCTACACATACTCACAAAATTGACTTTAAAAGCACAATAGAAAGGCAACTTGCTTTATTGCAAAACTTATGATTCATCATAAATCCCCATGCTTTTTAAATAAATGCTGAAGTACCATATGCCCCCTTCAGTTCAAGTTTGAGTGTAAATCATAAAATGTCCATAATCCAAAACGCTTTATGTGTTTTTATGATCACAGAAGGCCGCCTTGCCTTCCATTCATGATTAATTTTTTTTGATGGCTCCCTCTAGATCTTAGAAAATAATTAAAACTAATGAACAATCCGCAATGGCAGTAAAGCAACGAGCATATTGTTTCCTGTCTGGACTCAAAGCTTGATCAAAGGGAAGACTCGCTGAGACACAACACCACGCTTCTGTGTTGTACTTCACTTCCTGACCACCCACTGAGACCAAATGACAGCTTCAGGGAAAATCATGAATTAAGATTTTCTTAGCACTTTATAGAATTGTTAGAGTTTGCAAAAATACAATTAGTCGCTATAACTGCTGATTCCCCAACAGAGAAGGATTCTAAGATATGCACTTTTTATTTTCTTTTATCACTTTCCTGTATCAGTGGACCAATGTTTTCATTAAACTAGATCTCCTTCTAAAAAATATCACATAAACCACGGTCATAGCAGCAAAAAACAAAGTGGGGGGAAGGGAAGAAGGGAGGGAGGAAGGAAGGAAAGAAGGAAAGAAGAAAGGATTCACAAATTACCATTTTATCATATTTTTCCAAGTTTGATGATATGTTTTCAACAAATAATATAGAGTATTTTATTTAGAGGTTTACCCAGTAAAAGAAGAAAAGAAAAGCTTCAGGTTATATCAGTAATTTTGAGGATGGGAACTTGAATTGTGAGGTACTTCTGTAGAAAGAAAGAGGGGAGTGGAAATTTGAGGGAGGATTGATTACTTCCATATATTTTCTATTATCTATTCTGTGGCTCCATCTATGGAAAAGTGCTTGACTTTTTTGGCTGACTTGATACTTAACTCAATTTAATTTGACCAGTCAAGCAATTAACAAATCGTAGTCAATCAAAATAGAAGCTTTGTCTTCTTTTGCTTTTCTTCTGCAAATGACTTTTTTTTTTTTTAAATAAGTCCCATGCATTAAAGATACAGCCAAAGTGAATTAGCTTTTATCATCAACCTCAAAGGGGATTTAGATGATAATAAAAATATAGTCAATTCTTAATTGCTTTGAAGCTGATTACATTTGGGGCCTTCTGGAGAGTTTCTTCCTTCTTTCATTTCCTGTCTTTCTGTTTATTGTCTCCAAATGGGGAGGAAGAAACCACAGATGGTTCAGAAGCACTTGTTAAGAGACTTTATATGAGTTATCAGGAGTTGGTTAGATTTCCATCATCCAGGCTTGCTCCATTGTCTCATGGGCACAGCATATTGAACGTTGGCAGTACAGTTCCAGAACTAAATCAGGAAGCTTCTGTGGACTTGCCCCCATCATTGGCCCAGTGCACGGCCTTCTGAATGCCCTCAGGTGCCCCCACCTTCTTCTTTTTCTGTCATATAATCTTAAAACCTCCAGAATGGAAAAGCTTAACTGTTCCCTCCTAAGCCCCTTGGGTCAAACCTTACTCTCAGAAAAGATGTCATACCTGCAGAATTTCAGATGAGTTTTTAAATCTTCTTATTTATTGTGGACTAAAAGAGGTTATGAGTTGAAAAAGACAACAAATACCTCAGCTAGTAGAAGAAAAACTTTAGTAGATAGATGGCAGAGTTAAACCACCTAACGTGTTGAATTTGCATTTTAAATACTACACACCCATTTAACACATGTCTGAGATCACCCCTGTTCTGTCATACATGAGCAAGACCAGAGTTCTTAACCAGGATCCCTTGACAAAGGTCTAGTGCAGCGCTCTGCGATTTATAGCTCACAAGCCAAATCAAACCCACCACATGGCCTTTGAGCTGAGAATTTTTTTCACATTTTGAAATGGGTGAAAAAAATTAAGAAAAGGTTTTGTGACACATGAGAATACTATAAAATTCAAATTTTTGTGTCCATACTAAACCTAATGTTTTACTGGAACATAGCCATGCATACTTATTTACGTATTGCTTATGGATGCTTTTGCACTACAATGGCAGTTGAATCTTGGTGAAAGCCCATGGTGCCTAAAATACTGCCCCTTTGAAAAAAATGTTGCTGACCTTTGGTCAGGAACAATATTTTTAAAACCATTTCCTAAGAATCCTAATTTTTCAGAAGAGCTCACCTGAGAACAGAGAATGGGAAGGAAATGCTCCAGAAAGAGACCACATGGAAGATGCGTCATATTCCACCACAATTGTTCTGCTTTTACCTATTACGCTTCTGAAATCTGTGATTGAGCAGAGATTTCTCTGGAAGAAAGCTAGAACTGGGAACTGAAAACTTGTTATGACTAAAACAGTGCTAGCTAGATCTACCTTCATCTTCCCTTGTTCCTTATTGCAGCTCTTAGGGTCTTCACTTCTTTTTTCATCTGTTATATTCTCACCCTGTCTCTCCCTACTAACTTCTTTAATCTCTACGTGCTTTCTTATTTTTTCTTAAACATGCTTTCTTAGTTTCCTTCTTTACATGGATATGCTTTACCATGGCATCGTTATAACTTCTGCTCCACTATTAATTCACGTATTCCTTCTGCTGCTTTTCCCAGAGAGAAAAATCTAGTAGTTAAGGGCATGAGCTTCGAAGCCAGACAACTCGGGTTTGAATCCTAGCCCTTATATTTACCAACTGTTGAGTTGCTTTGTTTCACTGTGATTCAGTTTCCTCATGATTAAAATGGGGATAATAATTGTACTTCTAGAATGCCATGAGATTTGAATAATATACGTAAAGTAGTTAGAACTGTCCATGGTATATAGTAAGAATGGTACAGGTGTTTGCTGTTACCAGTATCTAATTGGCTCACTTCAGCCAAGGGTGGGCCCCTGATCAACTTAAGGGATTTTTTAGTACTGATCTTTTGTCAGCTCCCACCCTAGGTCTAATCAACAAAGGTTGGGTGATAGGGTGTGGTAGATTGCATTGAAGGCCCCAATTCTTTATCGCTCCTTGTATCCAATCCCTCTGTTGCATAATTTCGAATTACATATACTTCTCATGCCTTGACTCTAGGCTTTGTGTATGACTTGCTTTGGCCAGTGGAAGATGGGCAGACATAATACCCACAGAGGCTTGAAAAGCACTTAAACAGTTGAATTCATGCTCTCTGCTACCTCTACCATTGCTCTGAGAAGGACATGCCCAAGTCCAAGAGGATGAAAAACATATGGAGCAGAGCCATCACTGGCCCAACCAGCCTAGAACCTTTAGACTGATGAGAAATAAAACATGATTTTAAGCCTTCAGGTTTTCTATACCATCAGGTTTGCTACACAGAATAAACCATATTAGGAAGAAAAATATCTGGTTAAACCCAGTAAGAGATCAACTTTTTAAATAAATAAATAATCACACTGAAGCATGTATATATAAAATATTTTTGACCGCATTCATCAAGATTTCTTTCTTTCAAACTATGTTATTCACAGTTGCTAACCAAAATTCCTAATTCAGAATTCCAAATGTTTTCTCTCCTTTCCTTGATTCACCAGGCTTTAAATTCTTGTAAGCTATTTTTCCCATAAACTCCACAAGTTATCTCTCAAAGGTTGAAACAAGTTGTTTTGCCTTGCCAGTGCAAATTCTCTTTGGGATTCTCTCAAAACTCATCTGCTGTCAAAGGGCACTGTAGGTGGTTTGCATAGCCATGAAGGGTGAAATTGATTTCCAGATGTCCAACTCAGTGGGGTTTCCTGTGGAATTTGAGTAGAAACAAAATGGAGTTAATGGGAGTGAAGGAACAGGCTGACTTCTACATATTTGTAAAATAGATGTGTTTTCTTTCAAGGGAGAAATAGAATAAGTTGAACACAGACATACATGCATTAACAAAGGTTGACCTCAAACTTAATTTTTATTTTAGAAATCCATCTAGTGAAGCTGAGACTAGAGATAAAGGGCCAAAATGGTGAGCATAAACTGAAAGTCAAGACATTTAGCCTTTGATCCCAGATGTGTTCATTGTCCCAATGGGCCAGGCAGACTGGGATCAGGATACAATTTACAGTCAACGGAAGAGAAAATGAAGAAAATGTCTTTCCAAGAAATGATACTGACCATTGTCTCTTCTTACACCCTGCCTTCTAGGGTGACCCTTTAGGTTCTGTTTCCCCATGTGTGTGAAGCAGCAGCATTGAGCAGTGCTAATGGCAGTAATTCTGGAGCCGGCCTGCCTAGGTTCAAATATTGGTTCTACTATTTATTATCCATGCAACCTTGAGCAAATTACTCAAACTCTCAATCCTCTCATGAGGTTATTATGAGGATTAAATTAGTTTAAAATGCCCAAAAGAGTGCTAGGCACATACTAAAACTCTGTAAATGTCTATTGTTGTTAATGCTATTACTACTCTTTTGGTAAAAAACAAAAAAACAAAAAACAAAAAAACACCTTGAGTGTGTTTTGGGAAACTCCCTCTTCCTTTAAATGACAGTCTACAAATATTGATTCTATCCTCCTCTTTCACTGGACACCAGTTCATAAGAAAATGGGCTAAGAATGAAGCCAATTACAAAGACTAAAGCCAAGATATGGAGCAAGAGCATGTACTAATGGCATTTAAACCTCTAGATTGAGCTTTCCTGATTTTTTAAATGTGAAGCTTTAAATTTCCATTTTTGTTTAAATGGGTTCAAGTGGATTTAATAGAAAGAGATCTTACACCCTTTCTAATCATTTTTACAGAAAGTTTTATGGAAATTTTGGCTCATTTTTAAAAGTTTTTATGGAGATCAGGCCATCTCAGCTTAAACTTGAAGAAGAAAACATTAATTGATCAAAACATAGAAATCTTATTCAAATTGAGATGCCAAGAACTGTGATTTTAGGGGCTTTTTACTTTTATTTGGGGGGAATTTGGAACAGAAAAGCTTACAGCAGAAATCACCACCTTGTACTTTTGTCCTGAGCTCTGAATTAAACCATGTCGAATGTAAGAAGTCATGGAATATAAAAATGGCAAATTGAAGAAAGCAGCTTTGATCTTCCCCCATCATGAGATTTACTCTGACAATTTACAATAGATGAAATAGATAATGGAAGTCCCTTGACACAATAACTCAGTTTAAATGTATTGTCAGATTAATAGACTCAGTTATCTGCTTCATCAAGAACTATGACTCAAGGTTTGACATCATACCTTCTCATATGCATCCAAAAGGATTGAAAAGGATTTCTAAGTAGATAAAATTATGAAGTGGGTAAATTTTGCATTCAGTGAGATGTTCCCTACTTCCCTTTCCTTTGCATGGATTATTTGTCTTCCTTTTCCTTCCTATATTCCCCTTTCTAAAATGATTTGTCTTTAAGCATAGGAGGAATCGTCTATCTTTTCTGGTAATGGTTCCATCTTTGTGGTCCTGAGCGTGTGCTTCTAGTTCAGACCAAACCAGTCATAACCCCTCCCCTCCACAGCTACCCCGATGGGTCCAAGCTATGGGCACATGAACAAGTGAGCATTACAATCCTTCTACAGACATTTTTTTTTTTTTTAATTTGAAGCTAAAGAGGAAGATTTTTGGCTTGTGTGGTAACAGCCATTAGGATACGAGTGCAGAGTTGCCTGCAGCCATGAAGAAAACATGTCAGCAATCAGCAATAATAAAGAGTGATACCATTTTAGAAATTAAGAGGTAGAGAATCAGACTCGGCAACATTCAAGGCTTTAGTCCTGGTGATTTCTAAAGCCAGCTCTGCCTCTGTCCATCCCATGAATTTGTTATAGACTAAATAAGTATGTCTTCATTTTTTGAGATAGAGACTCTGGTATCAGCTATGACATGTTAGGAGCTTATGAGATATGTTCTCATTGTTACAACAAAAAAGACGGGGAAACTGATAATCACTTACTTTCTTGAAAATCTTGAGGGCCACAGACTTTGGGATACACACATTTCCAGGGGTATTATCTCCAGGAGCTCCACCAGATGCTCATGATGCAGATCCCAGAAAGATCCACTCAAGGCTCTGGCAGGGACAGAGGAAGAAGAGTCATTGTAAAATTCACCCAGAGCCTCCACCATAACAGAGATCTCCCCTTATAGGAACAAGACTTTGTCAGAGGCTTATCTGAGTAATAGAATGTCATTCCTCTAGTTCTGGTTCTTCAAGCCTTTCTGTCTTACCTCAGGGGACAAAAGACACTCAGGGGGAGTGAGAACTTCCAGGAAATAGATTGAGGATCCTAAAATCAGAGAAAGGAATAGGAGCTGGGGGGTGGGGGGGAATGATACCACTGAAGAAACAACCACTGAAGAAAAACTCATGAAGGTCACAACGCCGAGATTGAGGCCCACTGAACACTGAGATTTAATCGAATTATAAGTCTCCCTTTCCCTAGTCTCAGCACTACACCAACAGGGCCCCTGTATAACAACAGTGGATTATAGCAGAAAGAGCTGTGGGATCAGACACTATGTAAGGAAGTATCCTTGGGGAAACCAAGCATCTGGATGGGAGACAAAAGCAAGAATGCTAGAAGAATGTGAAGCTTGCCACCTAAAGCTACAACAAACATTCAACACAGTCTCAGATGTATTACCATAAATCCTTATAATAAAGTCTTCCTTTCCTCAAATTCCATTATATGATACAACAAATGCTTGCTTTCAAGAAAAAATTACAAGGCATGTCAAAGGCAGCATAAAGGAGTCTGGAGAAATAAAGCAGTTGTTAGAAATAGGCTCAGTTATGACATAAATGTAGGAAGTAGTAGAGGGGATATTTAATGTAACTGTGATTAATATAATATGGGCCCTAGTGGGAATAGTAGAAATTGTGCAAGAAGTTAAGTCACATAGATCACAACTCTGAGAGAACAATAGAAAACGCTAGAAATAAAAATAGACTCAGATATGAAGTAAGTCTTCAATGGGCTCATTAGTAGACTTGACCCATTTGAGGAACAAGAAAGAAGAGAAAAAGTAACAACAACAACAACAACAACAACAAATAACAACTACAGCAAAAAAGAAGAACAACAAAAAAAGAAAAGAGCATCCAAGAACTCTGGGCAGTTTCAAAAGGTATAATAAACATGTAACTGGAATGTCACAAGAAGAAGAGAGAGGGAGTAGAAGAAATATTTGAATGTAATGGCTGAGAACTGTCCAAAATTAACAAACAACAAACATATCTCAAAAGTTGATAAAACATGGGGCGCCTGGGTGGCTTAGTTGGTTAAGCGTCCGACTTTCGCTTAGGTCATGATCTTGCGGTTCGTGGGTTCGAGCCCCGCGTCGGGCTCTGTGCTGACTGCCAGCTCGGAGCCTGGAGGCTGTTTCAGTCTGTGACTCCCTCTCTCTCTGGCCCTCCCCTGCTCACGCTGTCTCTCTCTCTCTCTCCTAGAAATAAATAAAACATTAAAAAAAATTAAAAAAAAAGTTGATAAAACACTAAATAAGATAAATGCTGTGCTCGCTTCGGCAGCACATATACTAAAATTGGAACGATATAGAGAAGATTAGCATGGCCCCTGCACAGGGATGACACGCAAATTCGTGAAGCGTTCCATATTTTTAAATATTAAAAAAAAGGAGTAAGATAAATGCCAAAAACCACATGTAGGCATATCATATTCAAACTGCAGAAAACAGCAAAGAGAAAATTCTGAAAGAAGCCAGGGGAACAAACCACTTTACCTGTTGAAGGATAAGGATAAGAATTAAAGCATACTCCTTGTTAGAAATCATGCAGGAGTGTGGAGTGAAATATTAAAGGTAAAAGAACTCTCACCCCAACAACTTCAAGTCTCTTATCCAACAATATTAATCCTTAAAAAATAAAAGAGATAGAGACTTTCTTAGCAGACAAAAAATGAGAGAATTTACTACCAGTACATGAAAGAAATATTCTAGGAAATTATTCAGATAAAAAGAAAATAAGGTATCAAACACTTGGATCTGTATAAAGGAAGAAGCTAAAGAAGGAATAAAGACAGCTAAAACAAAATTTTAAATATTTCTTACTCTTATCTAAAAGAAAACTGTTGAGGCACACCTGAGTGGCTCAGTTGGTTAAGCATCTAACTTCAGCTCAGATCATGATCTCATGGTTAATGGGTTTGAGCCCCACGTTGGGCTCTGTGCTGACAGCTCAGAGCCTGGAGCCTGTTTCAGATTCTTTGTCTTCCTCCCTCTCTGCCCCTCCCCACTCATGCTCTCTCTCTCTCTCTCTCTCTCTCTCTGAAAAATAAACATTAAAAAAAATTTTTTTAAATAAAAAGGAACTGTTTAAAGAAAGAATAGTAACAATGTTTTGGTGATTATACCCTTTAGTTCAGTGAAATGAATAACAGAAATGTCAATCAGGACAGGAGGGTATATTTGGGAATACCATGTTTTAAGGCACCTAAACTGCAAAAAAAAAAAAAAAAAAGTATTTTAGGGTTATTTGAAGGTGAAGTTAGATTAGTTTAAAATGTATATTTTTTTTAACCAACACAGAGCTTTGGTTTGGGAACATGAAAAAGTTCTGGAGATAGTTGGTGATGATGGCTATTAAGCATTGTAAATATACCTGATGTCACTGAACTTTACACCTAAAAATGATTAAAATGGTAAATTTTGTTATATGTAATTAACCAAAAGAAAAAACTTATAGATGGTACACTGTAAACTCCAGGTCACCACAAAAATGCCTTTTAAAAAATATAGTTGATCTTCTAAATGATTAATAAAACGGAATCATATAAAATGCTCAGTTAAAAACAGGGAACACAGAAAAACAGGAGAGAAATGATCAAAGAACAAATATAGTGAATACAGAATAATTACATACATGGTAGAAATTATATTAATAATCATTTTAAATGTGGTTTAAATATACCATTTAAAAGACAAAGAGTGTTAGGGGCGCCTGGGTGGCTTAGTCGGTTAAGCGTCCGACTTTCGCTTAGGTCATGATCTTGCGGTTCGTGGGTTCGAGCCCCGTGTCGGGCTCTGTGCTGCCTGCCAGCTCAGAGCCTAGAGCCTGTTTCAGAGTCTGTGACTCCCTCTCTCTCTGACCCTCCCCTGCTCACGCTGTCTCTCTCTCTCTCCTAGAAATAAAATAAATAAATAAATAAATAAATAAATAAAGACAAAGATTGTTAGAGTGTATTAAAAAAACAAAACAAGGGGCGCCTGGGTGGCTCAGTTGGCTAAGTGCTCAACCTTGGCTCAGGTCAAGATCACACACTTCCTGGGTTCGAGCCCCGCCACAGGCTCTGTGCTGACAGCTGGCTCAGAGCCTGGAGCCTGCTTCTGATTCTGTGTGTGTCTCTCTCTCTGACCCTCCCCTGCTCATGCTGCCTCTCTCTCTCTCTCTCCCTCTCTCCCAGAAATAAATAAAACATGAAAAAATTAAAAAAATAAAAGACCCAACTATGTTGTCTATAAGAAATCCACTTACACTGTAAAGACTTAAATAAAAGTTAAGGAATACGCTATGGTAATACTATTTTTAAAAAGCTGGAATAGCCATATTAATTTTAAGCAAAGCAGATTTTGCAACAAAGATTATCAGGGACAAAGAGGGGCATTATCTAATGGTAAGGCAGTCAGTTCTCCAAGCAAACATAACAATTCTCACTGTGTATGCATGTAACCAGAGTGTCAAAATACATGAAGCAAAAACTGATAGAACTGAAAGGACAAATAGAGAAATCCGTTATCATAGTGGTCACTTCAATACTCTTCTGTCAGAAATTGATAGGTCAAGGAGGAAGAAAATCAGTGAGGATATAGATGACCTGAATAGCACTATCAATCAACTTGATCTAATTGACATTTATGGAATACTCCATTCAACAACAGCCCAATACACATTCTATCCAAACTCACATAGAACTTTCATCAAGAAAAGCCACAATCTGTACTATAAAAGGCAACTGAATAAATTTACACAAATCATTCGAAGTATGTCCTCAGACAACAATAGACATAAACTAGAAATCAAGAATAGAAGCTGAACTGGGGAAGTCCAAAGCGTCGTAAAAATTAAACAACAAACGTCTAACTTACACATGCGTCAAGTAAAAAGTATCAAGAAAAGTGTGAAAATATTTTGAACTAGATGAAGATGAAAATACAACTGCCAAATTATAGAGTTCAGCAGAGCAGTGCTTAAAGAGAAATTTACAACATAAAATATTAGAAGAAAAGTTCTATAATCAATAACCTAAGCTTCCACTTAAGGAATTGAGAAAGAAGAATAAGTATTCCTTGCTTATCAGAAGAAAAGAAATAATAAAAATTAGAGTAAAAATCAGTGACATTGAAAATAAAAACAAAGTAGAGAAAATTAACAAAATCAAAAGCTAGTTCTTTGAAAAGACAGTATCTTATATACATCAGATTGTTTTATGTTACCTGCAACTAAAAGCTCTCATTAAACTATACCAGTTAACTCCAGCTTCTAAATGCTTAACGGTTTTTCCCTGACCCACCTGTAGCCCTCTACCCTTGGCTGAGGATATTTTTCTGATAAACAGATTTACACTAGGGCATTCATGAGGTAATATGCTAATCGTCCTAAGATTATTGTATATTCCTGTATCAGCAGCACTTGGTGTGGTGAAGGTGCTCAATAAACATTGGTTTCAAGGAGAAATAAATTATATACATTTTAAACAGGAACAACCAGAAGTTATAAGATCATATGTAATGCTAGAAATTTGGAAGCTGCAAAGTCTAGACTGGGAAAGCTGCATGTGACAGATGTCCTCAACCCAGATTATATATACTGGGTCACCTCCTGAAACTGGTTCTCCAAAATTAGATTCACAGTCTCATCTTCATGATTAATATTTGCTGTTTCTCTCTAATTCCAGACTAGAATCGACATTCAATATCATCTGTGCTAAGCAAATAGATAATATACTTGCCAACTAAGTCTGTTCAAGCCAGGACTGTGTATATGAGAATAAGGGCACAGTTGGCCTTTAGCCATCTAGTACACAGTGGCAAACAGAAAAAAACCCCTCTAATAGTAAGGGAGAGTGCTGCTGCTATTTTAAGTAGAGATGGCCCACCCAAATTATGTGATTTAGCTCAGAAAGCCCCAGTGGTTTCTATTCCTTTATTCTGCCTAATGGCATGACCTTAGTTTTACTCTTATATGCTTTTTTATTATTTAATATGATATATAAATGGTAAATCTACTGTTCTACTATAGAAGTGGTTCATAGTAGTTCTCTTTATAGGTAGATCAACTTAGAAAATTGCCTATCAAACCCAAGGCCCATCTGTTTTCTTTGAATGGTAATCATAAAGTATCTGGTGATATTAATGAAAATGGCTTTAATACAGAAAGGCAAAAGAATGTTTCCATTAAAATAGTGTACTTACTGAACTTTTATTCTTTCTGTAACCAAAAATTTTAAGGTGTCTTTGAAAAGTTCTTTGTCTTTAACTCTTAACTATGGAGGGTTAAATATAAGAAATAGTTTCCCACTATATGGAAATATTGTTGCAATTAAAATTTATAGTTTAAAAATGTGAAATGCTATATTGTCAAAACTGCATTTATAATAAAATAATTTGTGCTGCTTTACTATCATTCATTTGGTAAAGTATATACAACTGCATGAAATCTTAATTTCAGCCTAAAAAGCAATAGCTGCCATTTATTAATTAACCCCTCTGTGCAAAGTACTATATTAATGCTCTTAGAGTACTCATAATTCTTATTATAATGCTATACAGTAATTAATGTTGCCTCAATTTAACATATGTATGAATATATTTTGAGACATTAAGTTTTAGCTAAGGTAGTAAGCCAAGATCAAATCTAGGCATACTAAAGAATCATTCCATTTCAAATACAGTGCTTCTACAGAATTTTCAGATTCAATTGACTTATGTTTATTAAGCACATACTAAGTGCCAGGCCTCAATGTCAATGCTGAGGGTAGAGCAATCAGTAGCACAGAGGCCTTGCTTATATTCTCATGGAGATTCCAAAAAATTTAGCCAGTGAACAATTCAGGAGTCCAGAGGAGCAAGAAGCTCTCAGAACTAAGTAGAGGAAAAAGACGCTCTGTTTACATTGCTTCACTCTTCCCTCTTCCCCTGATACATGTTCTTTTTTATGTGGCACAAAAATTTTGGAAGCTACATATGAGAAAAAGCAAAAGAGTTGAAAAGTCCATTTCCATTTCATAATAGGAAATGAGGAGTACAAACAGCTAAGTGGTTTCCCTTAGCTGTTCTCACACGACTGCCAATGTGGTATCTGTTAATAGACGAGTCATGATCTTTGTGGTATCCAGTTTGTAGTGTGAAATTTTAAGAAAAATTTAGAAATTCTCAGTCTCTGCAAAACAGATATGTTCCATCACTAAATTGGAGTAATTGCTGGGTTTTTGCAATTTCCAGAAAATATAACTTAATGGATAAAATTTTCTCAATTTTAAGCTTTTCTTTGCCAGAATTTTTCAGCCTTTCTGCACCTGCTACTGCTCATCTGCTGGTGAGTGGTAGCTGATAACAAATCAAATGAATAAGTAGCAAGCAAAAGTTAATGCAAACAGCCAATCACTCTAATTCAACAGCATGTTTTTTATGAATGTGTGTTTGTGGTTATGATTTTATATTGTGACATACAATAGAGCCATATTTTCTGCCTGAAATTGTTCCAAGAATTAAATGTATCAATATTTCATGGTGTTCTATGAAGCATATAATAACTTCCAAGTGTTCTGTCATTATGAACTTTAAAAAAGATCAAGAAAGTATTGTTTTTGTGGACCATAAGACAGATATGGAAATCACACCCTCTGGCATATATACCCTAGTAATTCCCAACCTCAGCTTAATCAAACTGCCCAGAGGAGGAGCAGAGATGGTGTCTCATTTCACATTTCCTGCACTACCCATATAGTGAAATCATGAGGGAATGTTGAGCCCTCCCAACAGAGGAGGAGCTGTTCATGTAGGGTGTTCATTGAGTCATATTTTACTAGTAAGCAGGTGTCTTAGTCAGCTTGGACTGCTAGAGAGCAAACTATCATCGACTGAGTGGCTTAAACAACAGACATTTATTTCTCACCACATTGGAGGCTGGAAGGTCTAAAATCAAGGTGTCAGCCGATTCAGTCCCTGGTGAGGGCCCCTGCTTCCTGTCTTGCAGACAGCTGTCTCTTTTTCTTATGTCTTCACATTGCAGAGACAGAGAAAGTTTACTCTCTTCTTGTAAAGACATTAATGCCATCATGAAGACCTTACCTTCCTGACCTCCTCTAACTATAATTATCTTGCAAAGGCCCCATCTCTCTTGTTTAAAATGTTTATTTTAGAGAAAGAGAGAGCATGAGCAGGGGAGGAGCAGAGAAAGAGAGAGAGAGAGAGAGGGAGACACAGAATTGGAAGCAGGCTCTAAGCTGTCAGCAAGGAGCCCATTGTGGGGCTCGAACTCACAAGCCATTGAGTTGTGAGATCATGACCTGAGCCGAAGTCGTCTGCTTAACTGACTGAGCGACCCAGGTGCCCCAAATACCATCTTTAGGCCCCATCTCTAAATACCATCATGTTGAGGTTAGGGCTTCAGCAAATGAATCTGGAGGCATACACTTCAAATTCTAGCAAAAGCATACCTGCACCTTGTCAAGAATGCAATGACACCCATGTCCCTCTTCAATTCCTGTCTCCATTCTGTGAAAACACTCTTCCCACCACCTTTTTAACTTCTTTCTTATGATGAAGATCAGACATGTAAGTCCAAGATCTGGGCCAGATATTTGGGTTCATGTTCCAATTTGGCTCTATCAAAAAGGTCACCCATTGGAATTCAGTGTTTGCCACACAACTACCAAGCTTTTACCTTCTTCCCTGTTCTGCGAACTATTCTTCCTTAGACATAGGCTTCTTGCATTAACAGCTTGAAGAGAAACAAATATCAAAGCAAGACACAGTTCCTAGAATTCTTGACATCAACTATTGACTTTTTTCCCTACCAGAGGATATTACATAATTTTGCGCCAGTTTGTGACCTGCACCCTAAATTCAGGGATGTCTGTGCCCTAGTGAATGTTACCAGTGACATTCTAATTATTCAGTTCACTAGGCCCCTTAGTCCCTTACATAATTTCAACTTCCTAGGTCATTTATTGTAATGCTAGCCTTATCCCTAGCATCTTCCTAATTTCAAGACTGCTAACATTTGTTTACTGATTTCTTTTTATATTCCCTTTCAAGGCATTTCCCATAATTCCTGTCTCTGCTCACTCCACCTGCTTCCCCACCCATGCTCCTACCCAGCCCCCACGTTCATCTGTACACTAGTGGTTCCTAAACCACATTAGTATTCTAGGTCTTGGAGATCCAGACCACTTTTCCCATTGACCTTCTAGTTGTCCCTAACTAGGCATGGAAGTCCCACAAATACTCTAAAGTGAACAATCCTCAAATGGAAACTTTCAACAGCTTACCTCCCTTCCCCTAAATTCCTGTCCCTGCACTCTCAATTACAATAATGATGATATTAATGAAGATAAAGGAGGAGAAGAAGAAAGCACAATATTATAAATACTGTTCTCTAGCACAGTTATAAGTGCTTTATGTATGTGAAATCAGTGAGTTCTTTTATCAGTTCTATGAAGTAAACTCTATTACTATCTTCATTTTAAAAATAAAGAAATGGAGACAGAGAAACCTGCCCAAATTTACTTAGCTTATACTGGCAGTCAGGATTCAAACCCAGAGAGAATTGCTCTCAATCTCACCTTAAATACTACTTCCCCCTGTCTCAGAATAGGGATCCAATCACCTGAGGATCAACCAAGATGTCTCCTTCTTCCTTGATATGCCATCGGCCACCTCCAGGGATCTTTACTTACATGCTCAGCAGAGACAGTTGTAGAGAAAGGAGAGAAAGTCCTTTCCATTGTGCTAGCATTCTACAGTGTGGTAAATCTATGAACAAGCATTAAGAATCACTCACAATTTTTAAAAATACTCATATCCTAGTCTGGGATTTCATCTCCTACTTCTGAATATTGTTCAAACATTTATTCTGCACAGCATGGCTGATATAGGAAATGACATGAAAAGAGAGCTTTGGTTAACAGAGTGGAATTGACAGTGTGTGCTTATGGAAGGCTTACTCCTTCCAAGGAGAACACAAGGAATGAAGAACAAAGGATGGAGCCCTTTGAGGGTCTTCAAATTCCATCATAGGTGGACTTAGTATCATAGGATTAAAATATAGATAATATTGCCTTATTAATAACATTTCTTGGTCCATGGACAATGGATTCCAAGAGGAACCTATTTTAAACCAAAATGTCCTCTGCATAAAGAGTGTTCAGTATGCATCATAATTTTCAAAACTGAATATTGAGAGCCTGTTACAGATGTTGATTCTACTAAGTAAATGTTATAGACAGGAAGGCAGAAGTGATTTTTGTCTGACAGTTAAGATTTTAGTAGAGACTATTTCATAAAGTTATTTCCAATATTTGAGGACCATAAACTAACATAACTGCTTTTTCTTCTAACCTGAGTTTTTTTCCATCCAAGAAATATTTATTGAGCAAAGGTGCTATGCCAAGTATTGACGTAGCTGCTATGAACACAGCAGTAGTGAGACAAACATGAACTTTGCCTTCAACTTGCTGGAAGATAGACTTAAAAGGAGGAACAGATGAAGCAGAAAAATCTAATAATTGTAAGTCATAAAAGGACATATGAGGAAAACAAAAAAAAGCAAACCTTATATAAAACATAATTCATAGGATCTCTCTAAGAGCAATCAAGGAAGGTTTCTTTGAGGCGGTGACTTGCAAACTGAATCCTGAAGATTGAAAAGACATATTAACATTCATCCCCTTACGTCCATCAACCATACTTCTTGCCCTAGGAGGGGGATGTAATGCTTGTCTTTTCTTCTTTCAATCCCCTTCCAGGTTCATTTTCTTGGTTCCATTTGTTATATATAATATATTTCCTAGCAATAGATAAAGCCATTCCAAAACTTTGGGCTGAGTTCTGTTCACCAAAGTGCTCTTGCCACTGCTATCAGAGTGATAGGATTCAGTTTAAAAATGGACTAATATTCCCAATAGACATTTCAGCAAAGAAGATATAAAAATGGCCCCCAAGAGCTTGAAAAGATGTTCTACCTCATTAGCCATCAGGGAAAGGCAAATCAAAATCACAATGAGATACCAGTCATACCCACTAGGATGGCTTTAATCAAAAAGATATGTATTTTTTTCTCATGACATTTCTTTACCTTTAAAGACAACACTTTGTGTCCTTGTCCAAGAGGAAATTGCGGTATACAACTGGGTCTGTTATGGCAGTGATGGTAATATCCTATCTCTAACATTTAAACACAGACTCTTTCCATACCTAGGGGGAAAAATAGCCTCTTCCCTGAGTTTACCCCAAAGTGATTTTTATTTATCTCTCCTCCTCTCTCTCTCTCTCTCTTTAGCCCTCTTCTCTCTCTCTCTCTCACTCACTGACACACACACACACACTCACACACACACAGTGCTGCAAGTAATCATTGGACGTACTCTAGAATCACTAATATAGAATGAGTAGTATCTAGACACAGAGCATGACAGAATGAGATACGGAAAAGTTTAATTGATCCTTTCATTTAAATTGCACTTTTTAAACAACTGTATTAGTAAGAACTTTTTATTTCAAATAACAGAACCCCAACTCAAATCATGTGCATGAAGAAATAGAGAAAGTGAAATGTATTAGCCTATTTTCCTGGGGCATCCAATTGTGGCTTTCACTCCTGGCTGCAGGGAGTTGGGGTCTGAGTCCTCTCTGACACACTGTCCATGTGTGGCCCTGCTTTTCTCTGGACAGTCACCTTGTTCTCTCCTGACTCAGGACTGCTCTTAATACATGATGAGAAATATGAGTGCTGCATGTTCCTTGGCCTGCATGTTCACAACTTGTGAACCAAAACCAAGAACAAGCTGTCTCTTTGACTAATTTGGTATAATCTGGAAATAGAACCTGATTGGTCTGGCTTTGGTCACATGTTTGTTCCTGAGCCAGTCACCATTTCAAGAGGGGGAGTGCACCACCTGGCCCACCATGGTCTACATGCCTACTATAGTCACAATTGGGGGTAGAAGTGTGGAACTATCATTGACAACCCCACAAAGTACACATGTACTGGAAAAGAAGTTTCACAAAGGAAAAGAGTTTCTGTTATTAGAAGAGAGATGGGAATCCTGCTGAGAAGACAAAACCCCAGCCCAGGGCAGTGCCCATGGGGTGCAGAATGTTATAAAGCTGAGTTCTGCAGAAGAACCAGGTAAACCTACCCTTTGAGAGGGCTGAACAGCCTGGACTCCAGTGCCAGCCACCTTGAAGATGTCCCTGTTGCTCTTTGACAGTCTCCACTACATTTTACCCTGTGCCCTCCCTTTCGCTTCTGGAATCATTTCTTATCACAGGATAATGGCAGACACTTGACGAACTGCAATACAAATGGGAAACATCAGCCATGCTGCCGTTCAAGAACAACTAAATTAGATATCACAACACACTCCATCAAACATTTTAAATGGCACAATGAAATGAGAGGTTTATGGTTCCAAAAACACTAATGATACAACTATACTTGTTGCAAATTGTCATTTTATGCAAAGAGTTTGTAATACCAGCTGCCATGTTGTATGAACTGCTCCTTTTTATCTTTGACCCAAATACTTCAATCAAAGTTTCATTGTAATATAAACAGTGATGTGCTACCTGCCAAGTTAGTTGCATAAGCCTTGAAAAGTACGCATAAGAATAATTGCTTGAATCAGGTTTCTTTGGGTCCAAAAAATGCTTTGTCAGTCTGGTTCCAGAGAGAAGTTCTTTAAATTATCCTCAAGGTCCAGATGTGTAGAAAAATGGCAAGTGTTTCTTCAAGAGCCAGATTTAAATATCTAAACTTTATTAACTCAATGCAGAGATATTTCTGGTTTTTAAAAATGAACTCAGTGTCTTGATCTTTAACTGTAAACTATAGTACAGTGGGTCCAGCTGGTATCAGGAGTCAAGGAAAAAAACCGTGCTAAGATGTGTTACATAATAGTAGGAGCTACACAGCAAATGTTTATAGAGGACCTAATGTGTTTGCACCCCATGCTCACAAAAAGGTGTTATATAAGCCAGTTTGGTAAAGGAAGATTCATTCTGAATTGTCTAACTGTCTACAGGTCTGAGTGCCTTTGGAATAAATGAGGAAACTTAGGAATACCTGTCTCTGTCATGGAGAACTTCTTATGCTATTAGCCAAAAGTCTGAGACCTAAGAATAGTTTGGAGAAACTACAAATGCAAGGCCTCAGGGCCTGTGCCAGAAGATAGGATGACCTCAAAGACATCCATGCATGGGATATCCCCAAATGACATCTAGCTAAGGAAAACTGAGCCACCTTGAGGCCTTTACATCACACTTTGAGGGAAATGGTGGCCTCAGTGGGAGAGACACCATCCCACATTACTTGATCTAATGCAGATCAAGTAGCACATGATCCTTCTCCATGTAGAACTCTAAATCTTCACCTTTCAAGGTCCTTAATGATCCTTCAATCTTTAGATTCTTGGAGCTGAGAGAATTGGACAAGGCTTACGTAGATTCTTTATGTAAGTGGGAGTCTTCCCTTTATAAAACACTGTAGAGTTACAGAATACTTCCATATGTATGCTCTCATTTACTCCTGACAGAATCTCTGCAAATTAATTGTTATCATCCATATGGTGTAGGTAAAATGAAACCTACAGAGAAAAAAACCATGTTCCAACCTAAGAGCAAAGCAAAGATTGGCGGGAGTATCATATGTTCTAAGTTCTCTGCCCCTTCCACTCCCATGCTGGCATCTATCGCCAGCTCTAGCTCTATATTTATTTGTTTTCCTTATCTACTCACCATAATATCCTTTCACTTCTCTCTGTTGCCATTGTCTCTTCTTTTGTTTGGATCCCTGTTCCCACTTACCTGGATTGGAATATTGCCTTTGTATTGATCACCCACCTTCAGTCTTGTTCCCTGACTGCCCCACACAGCAATCAAAATTATCTTTCAAAAATCCAAATCTGATTATAATCCATTATTCTTGCCCTTTGGATCAAGTTTAAGATTTAGGCCTTGCAGATTTCTCTTAGCTCTACCCCTGTACCATTCTCTACTCCCGCCATATTGAACCACCTTCAGCCAGTCCCTACTCATTATCACCTCCAGGACTTTGCAGGTGTTGTTCCCTCTGCTTGAAAGGCTCACCTTCTCTTAGTCACTTTCTCCCCACCACTTCCCCCCATGTCCTTCTATGTGCCCTTCACCTTGGTATCCGTTGATCATTTAAGTATTGCTTACATTTTCCCCATGATATGTCTTCCTTAATCTTCCTCAACTCTCCTCTTCTCGTATCCCAGTTGCATCTAACACTTCTGTAATACTACATTCCATTGAATTTGCCTCTTATATTCAGTAAGAAAACGTTAATTTCCATAACATATGAACACAAAAATTTTAATAGTTATTAAAATGTAAGTTTCCTTTATGGCTTAAACAACAGTTCATTGAAGAGTGCGGGAGTTTGAGAGCAGCCTTCCAGTGAGGATTCAGGTACCTGTGCTCCTTCCATTGTGTGGCTTGGTCATTTTCCATAGTCATCGCACAGGAGAAACAGAGAATGGAGAAATCAGAGCTAGTTCTTAACCTAGTCAGCTTGAAAGGGACACACATTACATCATTCACATTGTACTGGCAAGAACATTTTATGTGGCTAAACTTGGATGCAGAGAGTGTTGTGAAATATTCCTGGCTGGACAGCTGTTCCTGGCAACAACACTACTCTATGGAAAGGAGCATATATACTGGTTAACTGACCAATTCTGCCATCACTATGTTCTCTGTCTTCTCTGACAGCTTGAAAGTAGGGGCTGTGTCCCTATCTCTATCTCCTAGATTATATTTATGAAATTAATGATTAGGCAAATATCTATCTGACTGTATCTAGAGACACAGATATATTTGTCAATAGAGATCAGTAACTTTAATATTTTGTAGGTCACAGATACCACTGAGACTGTGTCGTATAAATGTAGATAAAGTCATGTACACATTTTCTCCAGAAAAATGAAAATTCATGAATTTTATCTGTACTTTGGTCTTACATGTCACAACATCACCTGTCGTCATATAGAATGAAGCAAGACCAAGATGACAAGCTCACTCACAAAATCCCTAGGGGAGACTTAGACTCTGTGTTAAGAACTATGGTGTAGGGGTGTCTGGGTGGTTCAGTAGGTTAAGTGTCTGACCTCAGCTCAGGTTGTGATCTTATAGTTCCTGAGTTAGAGCCCAACATCAGGGTCTCTGTTATCAGCGTAGAGCCCACTTCAGATCCTCTGCATTCTCTCTCTTTGTCAAAAATAAACATTTTTATTCATTTTAAATGTTTATTTATTTTTAAAGAGAGAGAACATGTGGGAAGGGCAGAGAGAGAGGAAGGCCCAGAAACTGAAGCAGGCTCCAGGCTCTGAGCTGTCAGCACAGAATCCAATGTGGAGCTCAAACCCATGAATCTTGAGATTATGACCTGAGCTGAAGTCAGATGCTTAACCAACTGAGCCACCCAGGCTCCCCTAACATTTTTTTTTTAAAGAAAGAACTGTGGTGTAAGATGCATGATGTATCTGAACAAATTCTGTGTCTTTAGTTGCTTGCTTGGTTTGACCATAGGTTTTTATCCCTGGGAAACACCACATGATTAGGTACTCCCTCCTCTATGTTCTCACAGCATTCCCTACATCCCCTATCAATGCCTAATATATTTAAAAGGTGGTCTCCCACTTAAATTGATTAGCTCATATTCAGCCCCATACCTAACACATACTCGGGTGCCCTGAACATATCTTGAAAGGAATAAACTAGATCACTTGAGCGTCAACACTCTACAACATATGTCTCAAGGTAAATCAGCTCAACATCTGCCCTGGAGAGAAAACCCAACATAGCCCAGGAGTGACAGAGAGGACAGTTACATACCAGAGTGACTAATTCCCAGCTATAGGAGGAAGGCGGGCTCCATCTGGAAAACAGATGGAATGTTCCCTTTTAGTGCTAAACATAAATTAAATTTCACTATCTGCCAAAACGGAAAGTTAACATTGATTTTGTGGGGTTTTTTCCTCCTTAAAGAAGAAAAAAAAGCCATTTGTTTGTGAACTAGAACTTCATGACAAATTTTGCTCCATATTGTGATTATAACACCTAATTTCCTAATTAAAGATGCTAATCGTGAGTTACCTCACATAACTACAAAGCACAGAAGTATAATTATCTAATAAAAGGCTTTTATGAAACTTTTGTGGGAAAGAGGGCTGACTGAGAAGACAGCTGCTTAGCGAGAACAAGAGTGGTGCCACCTAGGGGCCCACTGCGTCTGAACTGCCAGTGGGTAGCAATTAATACAGCTCCATGCTTGGGCTTGTGAAGTAGTAAATCCGACAAATCTCAGCTGTAGCTGAGGGCATGGCAGCAAAGCCACTGCGTGGTGGAAAAGGAGGAACTCCTGTACCGACAAACAAGGATTCTGCTCACTTCCAGGTTGACACTGGAGCAGGCGAGCATCTTCTCTGCAGGGCTTCCTTCTCATGAGGTTGTTTGCACTCAAAACAGCCTCTATCATCATTCCCCGCTGTCCAGAGCTATTTATTATGAATCAGCCACAAGCAAGAAGCAGATCAGAGGCAAGTGACAGGTGGCGGAATGGACTTGCAAAATGAATAACTGGGAGAAAGGGAGTAAGAATAGCAGAGGAAGAGCCATTGAACGCAGATTTAAGAGAGTTTGGTAATTTGGTGTAATAATAAGTTGAACAATGCAAGAAGGTGCTTGGTAGAAGCCTTACCGATCTGTACAAAGAGGTTCCTTTAAATAGTCTTTCAAAAGGCACAAATAAGGATTGGGATTGTTTTCATTTTAAATATCCTTAAGTGGCAGCTCTGTGCTTTAGAGGTGGTGGATGTGTGTGTGTCTGTGTATAAATTCCAGTTTTTATTTTTTATAAATCATAATTATTTCCACAATACAACCACAATTATTTCCATGTCCTAAAAGACCTCAGATTCAAGCATCCCTTTCTATGCTCTTGGCTCTTGGGTGGTCTTGTTTTGTTTTTCCCTCAGCTCACCACCATCAGACCTATCAAGTGGGCCTTTATCTTTCTAATCAGTAGTTCAAAGTTCAAGGCAAGTAAACACTTAAGCTAAAGCATACCAAAGAAATTGGTAGAAAGGGGGCACCTGGGTGGTTCAGTCGGTTAAGCATCCAACTCAAGTCATGGTCTCAGGGTTCCTGGGTTCGAGCCCCATGTCGGGGTCTGTGCTGACGGCTAGTTCAGAACCTCGAGACTGTTTCAGATTCTGTATCTCCCTCTCTCTGACCCTCCCCTACTCCTGCTGTGTGTGTGTGTGTGTGTGTCAGAAATAAATAAAACAATTTTAAAAATTTAAAAAAATGATAGAAAGGTTGAACTATGTCATATCAACTGACTTTGTAATAGCCATGGTAATGTCCCATAACCATGTTCTTCTCACTCCCTGAAAGATGCTATAATCCTCTCATCAAACTGCACATTAAAAATATTCTCTGTGAGTAAAACTATCAGGTTAGATTGATTTTCCCATTCCATGGTATGTATATTATTGAAGCTGTAGCCCAGGAGCCGTAAATTAAGTCGCATCATGTTGAAGCGATAGTAGATTTCATGGTGGGGTATGAAAAAGACACTTTCATAGCACCCTGTCAAGATTTGGCTCCTGGTTGCCTGTTTCAGTCTGTGACTCCCTCTCTCTCTGACCTTCCTCTGCTCACGCTGTCTCTCTCTCTCTCCTAGAAATAAATAAAACATTAAAAAAAATTAAAAAGAAAAAAAAGATTTGGCTCCTGGTTCCTCTCTCCTGTGAGGCAAGAGACCAGCTAGACCCGATGTTTTCCAAGCAGACTGGAGTGATAGCCTGGGTCTCATCTATTTGCTAAGGGAACTCATAGGCACTATGATTTATTTTTCCAGAATGGAATATAGAAAAAAACTTTCCCAAACCCTCACATAACCAGCAGCATCCAGGGTAACAGAAGAAAGTAAATAAAATCAACAGCTACCTAGGACATTTTTGGTGGCACAACTTGGCCAGAAACCATTACTTCAAAGAAAATAGATAGGCTTATGTTTGGAAAATTCCACTTCATAGGTCAGGAGGAAAGGTTTTAAAGTGAAGGTTATACAATATAGAAGAAAACTATTATATAGTATAGTTTATAATATAAAGAAAACATGCTATTATGCTATTCATAATAGTGTGGTACCTAGCTCATTGTAGACAATCCATGAATATGTGTTGAATAGATTTTTTTTTAAACGTAAACATATGTTCCTGTTTGTGGTCTTTGGTTTAGGTTTTATTCCAGCGTTGTGCTTATTTTGTGAAATTACATATACTATTCCCTGAGTTTCATGGAAGAGGGGGAAATGTTTACTTAGATGCCATGATGTGGAAAAATCTTCTAGGTTTTGATTTGTACATTTTATTTTGAGATAATTTTTGACTTAGAAAAAAGTTGAAAAAATAGTAGATGGAGTTTCCACATACTTTTTACTTGGTTTTCCCTTGTATTAACCTTTTTAAAAAACATAGGAAAATGATAAAAGCTAAGAAATTAACTTTCTGGGGCACCTGGGTGGCTCAGTCAGTTAAGCGTCCGACTTCGGCTCAGGTCATGATCTCACGGTTCGTGGGTTCGAGCCCTGCATCGAGCTCTGTGCTGACTGCCAGCTCAGAGCCTGGAGTCTGTTTCAGTCTGTGACTCCCTCTCTCTCTGACCCTCCCCTGCTCACGCTGTCCCTCTGTCTCTCTCAGAAATAAATAAAATTTTAAAAAAAATTAACTTTCTGTTAGCAAAAATACAGAATTTATTCACATTTCACTAGTTTTCCACAAATGACCTTTTCTCTGTTTTTTTTCTGATTCCAATCGAGAATCTCAAATTGCACTGAGTTGTCATGTCTCCTAGTCTCCTCCAATCTATGACAATTTCTGTTTATGTCTTTATCTTGACACTTTTGAAAGGTTCTGATCAACTGTATTATAGGAAATCTCTATGTTTGTGTTTGTCTGCTGTTTTCTCATTATTAAATTGGGAATACGCATTATTGGAAAAGATATCAAAAAAGTGATGTGCCTTTGCCTGTGTCAAATCAGAGGGTATGGTATCATATCCACACGATGCCATATGATAGCAGAAGGTATAACAGGAGATGTTAACTTGAGTCACTTGTCTAAGATGGTCTGTCAGAATTTTCCACTGTAAAGTTACTTTTTTCCCTTTTTAATTAATAGATATTTGGGGGATGTTAGAAGTAAAGGAGATGATTCATTTTCAGAAAAACTAAATAAAAGCTCTGCTGTCTAATAGTAGATTTATAGCCTATTGGAAATATGTATGAACCATCCCCCACAATGAAGTCCCAAACTTTTAGACATTTTACTTCTTGGTTCTTCATCCCCTGTCCATTTCACAGGATTACTTTCATGGGCTTAATTCTCTTGGGCTTGTTTTCAAGGGCTTTGCAATGAGCATGTTCCAAAGAACAAAGGTAGGAGGAACTGAAAGTCTCTGCATCATTACCGGGAATGTACATTTGTTCCCATCAGACTACTTTTTGCCTTACATGGATAGAGGTGGATGTCTAGGTAAGGATATAACCACTGTAAACTCATCCAATAAGGAACCAGGGGAGGAAGCTTGCATGCTAGGAAATAAATTGTTTGCTGTAACTGCCCCCACTGTGCCTCTCCTTCAGACATCTGCTCTTGCAAGAACATTAATTAAAGCCTCACTTCAGTATACCTTGAGTCCCTGCAACCCTCCTTTGATTGGGACAGTGGGCTTATTTCTCACAAAGGAGATCCTGTGAAAGTATACAAATACTCTCTTTCTGCTTAAACTTTCACCCACCAATTTTAGTATCCATCTGATGTATTATTACGGCAGCATTCTACAGATGATTTTCTCTTTAACTTCAGCTATTTTTCCCTCATGTATTTAGTCACTTATTCATTTACATAGATATGGGTACATAGATATTTATTTTGTTCTTTGGGTTGTAATCCAATACTCTCATTTATGTGTGTCCCCATTCTTCTTGTTCTGTTTAGTTTCAGACATTCTTTACTCTCTGAAACTCCAAGGTGCTCCAGGCTTGTCTTGTATTTTCCCCATCCCAGACTTGAAGTCAACCAATTCACCAAAGGGCCTTTGGTTGGTGTTGGTGTCAGAGGATAGTGTTGAGAGTGATGCTACTAAAGTGTCACAAAATCATTGTTTTTAATATTGTCATTGCCAGATCATAACTTCAAGAAGTCTCTGTTATGGACTGAAAGTTTGTGTCCCTCTAAAACTTGTAGGTTGAAATCCTAACCCCCAATGTAATGGTAATGAAAGGTGGAGTCTTTGGGAGATACTTAAGTTATGAGAGTGGAGCCCCCATGAATGGGATTAGCGCCTTTATGAAAGAGATCCTTGAGAGCTCCCTCATCCCTTCTGAAATGTAAGGACACAGCTATAAAGCAGAAGTTGTGAACTAGGAAGCAGGACCTCACCAGACACCACATCTGCTAGCACCCTGATCTTGGACTTCTAAGACTCCAGAGCTTTGACTAAATGTGTTTGTTAGGCCCCCCAGTTTGTAAAATGTTGGTTACAGCCGCTAAAACTGACTAAGATAGTCTCCCATACCAACCATTTCCATCTACCCATAAAAGAAAAATATAGACTTTCAGCCCTATACACACAAAACACACTGACACATAGTTCTGTTTATCAAGAACAGTATTTTTTAAATTCATACTCATTATGAGCAATGGCCATTGTAATTAGTTGCCAGCCTTAATCCTGGGGCAGCGCCCTGAGATACAGTCATAAACAACCCTTTGTTGTTAGGTTCTTTTTTTTTTTTTTTTTTTTAATGTTTTTTTTTTTAATGTTTTATTTATTTCTAGGAGAGAGAGAGACAGTGTGAGCAGGGGAGGGTCAGAGAGAGAGGGAGTCACAGACTGAAACAGGCTCCAGGCTCTGAGCTGGCAGTCAGCACAGAGCCCGACGCGGGGCTCGAACCCACGAACCGCGAGATCATGACCTAAGCGAAAGTCGGACTCTTAACCGACTAAGCCACCCAGGCGCCCCCTTTGTTGTTAGGTTCTAAGAGGATACTTGGAATGTGGCAGGTATAAGGAGAGTTGTGGGAGGGGCCACAGCCACTTAAGACCAACGGTCAAGGACTTGGGACAACAGCAATATCTAACCAATAGGACTGTTTCTGTAATTTAAGTACTGGTAGAGCCATTGTGATAATATGTTTTACAATAAAAAAATATACATATACATTTGGTCTTCATCCCTATTTCTGGCACAGAATTCCTGAAATCATTGAAATTTCCTAAGTGGTGAGAAGAGTGAACATCCCTTTTGTTAGGTTAATGAGGTGAATTTTGGAAAGAACCTAAATATGGAGGTTAGTTAGCAGTACAGTCAACATTGTGACTGAAGGGTTAGAACCTTCAGTCCCACTTTCAACCTCCAGGGAGGAGAGAAGGGCTGAAGTTGGAATCAATCACCAATGGCCAATGACTAAGTCTATTATGGCTATGTTATGAAGCCCAAAGGACAGGGTTCAGGGAGCTTCTAGGCAGGTGAACATGGAGAGCTTTGGGAAGAAGTCCTGCTCAAGGAGGGCATGGGAGCTCCATGCCCTTTCCCCTTGCCTTGCTCTATTCATCTCTTCTATTTGGCTGTTGCAGAGTTATATCCTTTTATAATAAACAAGCAAACTAGTAGGTAAAGTGTTGCTTTGAGTTCTGTGGGCCACTCTCGCAAATTAATCAAACATAAGGAAGGGGTCATGGGAACCTTGGAACTCTAGCTATTCGATCAGAAGGCCAGCTGACAATCTGGACTTGAGATTGGTGTCTCGTGTGTGTGTGTGTGTGTGTGTGTGTGTGTGTGTGTGTGTATGTGTTGGTGGGGAATGTGGGCGTGCTTGTAGGACCAAGGCCTTACTTAACCTGTTAGATCTGACTCATTCTGTTTCCAGGCAAATAGTGTCAGAATTGACTTGTATAGTAGGATACCCAGCTGGTATCAGAGAATTGATTGGATGTACAGTAAAACCCTTCCCCCATTGGAATTGGAAGACAGAATTATCAGTCATACATGTACATAGCTGCTGAATACCACCTTTCTTTTTAGTACCTTATAGAGCCAGTCCTCTACCAACTGGATATTCATCCTAATTAGTGATATTATGTACGAGTCAGTGTAACCTTCTAGCTGACAGCCAGGATTCTGGAGTCAGCTTGGCCTGCATTTGAGTCCCATTTTTGCTGCATACCATCCGATAATCATAGTTAGTTTATTTGACCTCTCTGAGCCTCTCTTTCCTCAGTAGAAAGGGATAATGAGAGCACCTACCCAATAGCATTGTGTGCATGATAGATTCCATATGAAATGCTCATCATAGTGCCTAGCACAGAGAATGTTCAGCAAATGTTGACACTACTACTGCCACTGCTATTATTACCACTTCTACTACTACTACTACTACTACTACTACTAAAGACTATTATGTTATCCATTGCTTGAACTGTCATCAAGTTTTTTTTTCTATCCTCCACAGAACCAGCAAACATTTAGAGAATTGTGTATGTTTCCTGCAAAAAGTGGAGGGATACTGGTTTTTGTCCAAGGGATCCTGTAACAGTGAGATGGATAGTTCTACTTCCAGTTATTAATTATCCAGCATATTCCACAGAATCAGTCAAGTTTGCATAGAATGGTAAGATGATTACAGTTTGCTTTACTTTGTCTTTATGAAGCAAGAAACAGTAATTACATAGGAGAAATTGGATCTCTGTTGGCATGACTAGGTAGCTTATTAATTAGTTTTAATGCTATAAATACCTCGGTCACAATTTTAAGGTTTGTGCCACCTGTAATTATATTCATAGAATCCTGTTGGCAAAAATAATGATAATTTAGTTCCATAAACTTGTTTTGCACAAAATAAAATTGAAACTCAGAAAAGTAACGTGATTTTCCTGAGGTCACACAGCAAGATAACATACCTACCTCAGGACCTCAATGCTTTCTGTCAGATACAACAAACCATTCTGCAAATAATTACACATGCTGCATGGAAGTGCAAATTTTGTCCTATGACTAATTTTTAGTTTACTTTTGTGTTTGATCCCATGTCTTTATGCCTGCAGCATCTTAGTAGATAAGCAAAGAAACTGTTATCCTAAGAATGATGACAGTATCCTTTCAGTTTCTCCCCAAATTAACTCATTTATCATCACCAAAGCCCTATGATCACCATAGTGTCCATGAGAAAACTTAAGCTTCTGGATCTGAGGTTTGGAATGACGATCACTTCTTTTGACAGTCAAGGAGGACTTTATAGAAATGTGGTATCTTAGCTCAGGCAGCTTTAACAGAATATCACAGATGGTGGGGCTTCAACAATAAGCATTTATTTATTATGCATAACTCTGAAGTCCAAGAGGAAGCTTATTAATGAACACCCCAATATACCAACAGTCTGGAAGTCCAAGATCAGCAAGATCAGGGTGCCAGAATTGTTGCGGACGAAATGACACAAAGGACAAGACACACACAAAAGACAGACAGAGACACAACTCCGGCCGGAAGAACAATTCTACGCAAGCCCCTCTTGCGGTTTATTTTATACCCCGGTAACTGGATACAAACTGAAACCTACAAGATGCATTCCTTTACCAATTAAGGGCAAGTAGCCAAACACATTTCAAGGACAGGGGGGAGCAAAGGGAGGAAGCGACCACAACATGTTTACTAAGAGGCCCGCCCACAATTCCAGCCTTCTCCTTACTTCTAAGGAGGGCATGTTCCCTCGTATGCGAGCAGACCATAAAACTTGGATATTGTGTGCAGGCCTCCTGGCAGAGCATCCTGTTTGCAGGCATGCTTTGCCCAGGCAGGGAGTCCCGTGTGCAGGCACATCCCCGCGTCCCTAATCACGCTTTCTTGTGGTCACTGTCGGGCTCCCACACAGAATAGTTGGGTTCTTGGTGAAGATCTTCTTCCTGGTTTACAGATGGTTATCTTCTCATTGTATCTTTATTTGGCAGACAACAGAAAGAGAGGAAGCCAACTCTTTTCCCTTCTTATTAAGAGCACTGATCCCATTCATGAGGCTTCACCTTCATGACCTAATTATCTCCCAGAAGCCCAACCTCCTAATACCATCATTTTGGGAGTTGAAATTTTAGCATATGAATTTAGGGGAGACACAAACATTCCGTCCATAGCAGGTGGCAGCAAAGCTGAGACTGATAAGTAGATAAGTAGAATTCTACCTCTTAGACAAGAATAAAAAGGGGGAGATATTCCAGGTAGAGGAAACAGCATGAGCAAAAATAAGTGGCATATTGGGGTGTTCATTAATAAGCTTCCTCTTATTCCTTGTTTTAATGTATTGACTACTACATGGGAGGTAACGAACGATAAAGGTATTTTTATTGGTTGTGCAATTTCAAAGGCTTATCAATCAGTTAATGAGAAAGGACTGTGGACATTCTGTGGTTACAACTTTAACTAATAGGCAGAAGGAGAATTTGAATTTATCTTCCAGTGTCCATAAAACAGTTCTGTCGTACTGTAATTATTAACATAATTATTAAAAAACAGCTTAGTTAAATTTAAGAAAACTTAGACATATAAAGACACAGTGTCTTCATCAAAGCAGCTCCAGTCCAGATAAAGGAGGCCTTCTAAATTGACTTTGATGCTTTGAAATAAAATCCTTGGTGCACTAATTATAGTGATGTCTGAAAAGCAATTATTATCAGCCACTGCTGGTTTCCACTATGAATTTTAATTTAATTACATCTTCTCTGTTTAAAATATAACTTTGCACCGTAAGGTACAGCAATGGAAAATGAATTGAGGTTACTGACCAAAAAAATTATGTTTTATCCGGAAGATAATTAGTCTTGGTCATAACTGCTTCCAAAAGAGACATGGGATTATTAACTCATTAATTTCAAGTGGTCATTGCTACAAAGGAATTCTAGTCTTCAGAGTTGGGGGAATCATAATCTCTGAGTGAACTAGATCTAGACTTTAAGGAACAGAACTTGAACCTCCCTTTTCCCTGCTTTCCAGGGATTTCTTTCAGTCTGGATCCCTCATTCCAAGCGAAATTAAATTGACAGACTTGTTTCATTGGTTGTGAATATTGAGCAATTGCATTTGGCAAAAATCATGAATTCACTTTTCACATTTAGAATGCTGGGTAACAAAAGTGCATATGCACTTTCCTGGCAGAGAACCAAGCCATATTGACTTTTTTTCAAGAAAGGCTTTTCCCATCATTCTGTTCATTGCCTATCTGGTAACACTAAAATTCCTCTGTTTCTAAATCTACCTTCTCTCTGGATAGTGGTGAAGAATCACTGCATTTTCTGCATGGGAAGAGTCCTTTTCATTACAGGCCCACTGATCTCTTTTTACAGCTGACGATATTGAGAGGTATGGTCATTAAGTGGACTTCTCAAGGTTACCAACATGCCAGGCAGAGCAGAGACCATATTCCAGTTCACCTGCCTTGCAATTCCACTGAGGCAGGGAATATTCTATAGGATTAAATCTGCATTCGTCCTTGCCCTGTAGAATGAAGTAGTTTTCACCTGTTCCTCACCATTATTTAAAAACTTTGGTTAGTCAAAGCTTCTCAGAGTCCTCAAAATAGTGTTTCATATCTTTTAAGTAAATATTCCCTTAAGAACAAAAATATTTAAGTGCATACAAGTGGACCTCGTGCCAGACCTACCAAGTCAGAATACATCACACTAAAGTTTTAAAATATTTCTCATCACCAGTAGTTCTCAATCTGGATGGAAGAAGTTGAAGGCTTATGTAAAAATCATCAAGAAGCCTTTTCTGAACCTACCTCGTACTCCTATCTTTCATCACTACTCAAGTGATATCCCTAAGAATGGACACTTAGGGGCGCCTGGGTGGCTCAGTTGGTTAAGCATCTGACTTCAGCTCAGGTCATGATCTCACAGTTCATGATTATGAGCCCTGTGTCTGGCTCTGTGCTGACAGCAGAGAGCCGGGAGCCCACTTCGAGCTCTGGGTCTCCCTTTTTCTCTGTCCCTCCCTCTTTCTCTCTTTCTCTCAAAAAATAAAATAAAAATAAAACATTAAAAATTAAAAAAAAAAAAAGAAAAGACACTTAAAAAGAACATCCCCCAATAAGAAAACTATTGCTCTAAAAAGTCCCTGGTATATAAAAGATATACCAGGTTAAATATTCGATAAGTAGAATATATGGATTCTGTGTGCTTTCTAGCTGCTTATACTGAAAGACACAGATATAATAGAATGAATAAAACCAAGAAGGAAAGAGCAAAATCAGTGTAATAAAGCTTTATTGGCAGAGAAAAACCGTACAGAAAACTGGAGTCAATGAAACTTCCCAAGACATAGTATATCATGGCAACTTCTAAGCTTCCTGGCAGCCATTTTAAAAAGGGAAACACAGTATGCTACAACGCTCTTATAATCTAAAAGCACTGCAAAAGAGTATTGGTTTTTCCCAAACATGAAATTCTATGAGAATTTAATGAAATGACATTAAATTCACTTGCAACTTTTAAAGATGTAGAAAGACTGCATGGTTATTCTAGCACTTACCAAAGCCAAAACAGTAGGACACCAGCCCCTGCGCAACCCTTGGTCTCATCTCATTGTGCATTGTGGGGAAACAGAGAAGCAGAGGCAGAAAAGGAAATTTTGGAGGAGTAATACAGCGTACTTGGATTTGCCTGCATCAAGTAGATAAAGGGTTTCCACATAAAGCAGTTGTCAGGCACAAGGAGTTTGGCAGCTGACATAACAGCCTCATAGCTAACGATTCCTGTAGGGATCCAGTTAGGAAATCTTCCCATTAGGCGTGCTGCATTTCACCAATGTCACAACCTGGAGCACATGGTCTCAAAGACTCAGGCATCCAACCAGTCATATGTTTCAAAGAGTTCTATGAGAATTTGAGTTTTAGTTTACTGCAGCACCCTTTAAATTACAATCTCAAATGTGTCAGCAAAAAATTGAGCTGCTGTTCCCTTTGGCTAAAAATTGTATGACTTGAGTGGTGTTCTGTCAAAATATTTCTTAGAACATATCTTGAGGCTATAACACAAAACAAAACAAAAAATCACTTATCTCCAGGTCAGTAACTCTCCAGAGAACCATAAAAATAATTTTTTGTTTATGTTAAGGTAAGAAATTATTTAAAAAAAGTCCACAAAACCTGGCTTACAGATTTTATCAGACTCCTTTTGAATGATGTGATAGAATTCTACAATACAGTAAGATTGCCCTCCAAAGGAAGAGGCTACCAAAAGTAAAGCAAATATTCTATTTTAGAAATATTTAATTGAGCAAAAGCATTAAGAAATATTTAATTAAGTGAAACCTTTAAGACACGCTTTCATAATGAGTTGCTATATATTGTTCCATCTTGTTTTTAAACCCTGGACTGATCACATCAAAGATATCAGACATATCAGTATATCACCTCCTAGGAGGAGGCTGCATTAGAGGCATCAGTCAGTTTTGTGCGACCTACCAACTGCTCTAGAAAAGAAAAATGTTGCTTCTTTACCAAGGAGATTTCACTCTGGCCATGACTTGTATTGCTATTTGCTCAAGTGCCCAATTATTGGGTCATGCTTGAAATCCTCCAATTCAAAGGGGGAATTCCTCAGAGATTATTTCTCTTTTGCAAATTTGATACTCAGATTAAAGGAGGGAAGTTCCAAGTCTCCATACCTCTTCTTTACTGATCTTTACAAAGACTACTCCTTTGTTGCTCTATCTCATCCGGACAAAACTGAGATCCTACGTCAGTCTCAACTTAAAGCACTAAAGCTTTCTCCATTCCATTAGAAATTCATACCTGAAATCTAACACTGAGTTCTGCTACTTCGCTCTGAGTAGGACTGAGTAGAGACTAGGATGGTTAAATTCAGACAGCTGTCAGAGCTTTTGGGAGGCAGGTAGAAAGAAAATGGTACCCACTTAACAAGGAAGGGTGGAATTTAAGACCTAGACTCTGCCTCCCACCACCTCATAGATTCACCTCCTGCCCTCCACTCCCCTGCCCACTTATCCCAGATAGGAGCTTTGTACTCTTGGACAGCTCACGTTGCCTTGCTATTAGAGATCCTTCTGTCATTCTCTTACTCTCATAAAACAGTCTAAACCTATGTAGGAGGGTGTAAAATGTCTCCCTAAATCACCCAAGAATATGCAGATTCTTGGGGAGGCTAAAAGCCCCCAAGATGACACATCCCATAAAATCCTCCTGATGGGACCACATCTATGATAACTGTAGCCTTGAGCATCTGGTAACTCCAGGGCTGGTGACAAATAGAGATACTTCCCCGCTCCTTCACCTAGAGCTGAAAATGCAACTTCTGACATTTTGATATGTAAACAGTTTCTTTTTTTTATCTCTTCTGAAGAGCAGGACAAAGAGTGTCAGGACAGTAGAACAGAAAGGGGTATATCTCTGAGTGCCATAGAAATCAGTTTGCCTAAAGAGAAACGTCATCTTTTCGGTATTTTGCCCTAGACCAGACTAGCTTGTTTAATTTAGATACAAAAAGACACACAATTACTCTGAAGAGCTAGATATGATCATTTTACTGTATATTTTTCTAAGGATTTCCAACTACCATATTTCATTTAATCTCCCTAATATTAAGACTAGTCGGTAACATTATCTTCTTTTACAAGAGAGGCCTGATACTATTTTCATGTTTTGATTTAAGGATACTAAAAAATGTATCCTACCAACCCACTATTTGCTAGAGAATGTTAAATTTACACTAGGGTGGAAGAAAAGTGAAATGCATAGAGATCAGGGGGATGGAAGATGATGTTAAGGCACTCAAAGAATAAGAAAAAAAAAAACAGTATAACAGTATATGCTGTGACCTCTTTGTACATGCTAGTTCAGTGTTTCCTACTGTAGTGTCCCACAGTGTTCCACAGGTTAATAGTTGTGCTGAGGTCACCAGCATTCCGTGCTCAAACACATTTGGGAAACTAATTAAATAAATCCAGTTTCCTCGATGTGGGACCTCTTGGGGTTTTTAACATGTATAATGTTTCTCCTACAGGCAGGTAGTGGGCATAGCATGCCAAATGTTTTTCAAGTTTGCACAGACCACTTCCTTGCTGTTTTTCCCATCAGGAATCTGAGATCTGTTGCTCTCAGATAGTTGATAAGGTATCTCAGAGCACTAAACTTGAGTCATTATATCCTCACTATACTCTGCCTTGTAGGACTGTGGATAAGTGAAACCTGTAACTAATGAAGCACAAAATAACAGCCAGTCACAGTTCCGTTGACAAAATCAGTGCTCATATCCAACCCCCAAAATGAAACTCCAATCTGACTCAAGAGCTTTGTGATTTCACATTCAAAACAAAAGAATCTGTATTGGGATCAGTCAGTGATTTTGGGTATGAGGCAATCATCATTGGTTCCTCATCATAAAAGGCTGTTTCCCATGATTTCCAAATCAGTAGGCATTTGTAGTCTTCTTTCCTCCATCCACTCTGCGTCAACAGAACACAATGCTTACAGTGAATGATTATGAAAAGTAAATGTCAGAAGTTTATTATATGCACACAAATGTGATTTCAATAATGTGTGCTCCATGGGCCTCCCATGCTTTTATTCTTGGCTTAAGTAACTTCCCCAATGTTCTTCTCAAAAGCAATCATGGAACTCCAACACTCTTGTGCCAGGGAAGGGGACAGGAGGTACAGAGTGGTAATCAGAGCAGATGGGAAAAGGAGTTTGAGAGTTAATCATACTTTTTAGGTGAGGTTGGGTGATGGTCATCAATACAGTGTTAATGAGCAAAATTATATCAGGCAGACCAAATGGAACAATTCTTTATACAAGAAGAAATTGTTTGCAGGTGCAAACAAGCATGAAATAGAATTCTCCTAATGAGTGTCCTTTACTAGCTAAATACATAATCAAATTATTTAGGTCCTACTCATGACAGAAAGAAATCAATTACTCATCATAAACCTGGGGATGTGTATTGACCATCTTGGTGTGTGTCTAACTTGGTCTGTAATGAATGGGTGTTCAGTTTCAAGAGTGTGTTGTCATTAGCAAGTAGGTAATAAAAAAACCAAAAACAGCTGAAAAGTTTTGAAGCAATGAAAAATCAAAACGTTGAAAAGTTTTCCTTCAATATTTTGTAAACAAAAGAAATATATAAAATGAAAATTAAATTTCTTCTTTTCAAGAAATGGTTCTGGAACAACTAAGCATCCTGTTCAAAATAAAAAACCTGACCCAACACTTTGTACCTATAAAAATTCAGCACAAAACGGATCATTGATCAAAATGTAAAACTCAAAACTATAAAATTTCTAGAAGAAAATGTTTGTGACCTTGGGTAAGGCAAAGATTTCTTAGGACCAAAAAAAAAAAAAAAAAAAAAGGCGTAAATTGTAAAAGAAAAAGAGTGATTAATTGGATGTCATTAAAATGACAATCTTCTTTTTTTTTTAAATGTTTATTTATTTTAGAGAGAGAGAGTAGGAGCTGGGGAGGGGCAGAGACAGGAGACACAGAATCTGAAGTGGGCTCCAGGCTCTGAGCTGTCAGTACAGAGCCAGTAGTGGGGCTTGAACCCACGAACCATGAAATCATGACTTGAGCTAAGGTCAATTAACTGACTGAGTCACCCAGGCACCCCTAAAATCTTTTTTAAAACACTGCTTAAGAAAATGAAAAGATAAGGCATAGACTAGGAGGAAATGTTTGCCAAATGCGTATCTGATGAGACTACAATTAGTAATACATAAAGAATTCTCAAACTCTCTAATAGAAAAACAAAGGACACAGCAATTTAAAATGCAAAAGATTTGAACAAAAATTTCACCAAAGGAGACATCTGATGCAAAGAAATATATGAAAAAATGTTTAACATTATTAGTCCTTGGGGAAATATAATTTAAAACCAGAATTAGCTGCTATACAGCCAGTAAACTACCTTTTATTTTTTTAATTACTATATTATATGTTTGGAGGGAGGCAGACTGGTAGACAGAAAAATGCACGCAGCTCCCCCGACCCATCAAAAGACGTCTGTCCTAATCCCTTCTACCTGTGAATATTTTGTGTTGCAAGGCAAGGAGAAGCTAAAGATGCAAATGGAAATAAATTTGCTAATCAGCTGACTTTAAGATTATCCTGGATTATCCATTTATTGTAGTAACAAGGGTCCTTTACATGTGGAAAAGAGGGGCAAAAGAGAGCATCAAAGTGATTCTGAATAAAAGGACATGTGTGACCAGCAATTGCTGGCTTTGAGATGAAATAGGACCACAGGCCAAAGAATACGGGCAGCCAGTAGAAGTTGGAAAAGGCAAGGAAATAGATTCTCCCCCTAGAGCCTCTAGAAAGGAACATAGCTTGCCAACACTTTGGTCTTAGCTAAGTGAGATCCATTTTGAATATCTGGTTTCCAGAGCTGTAAGATAATAAATTTGTGTGGTTTAAAGCCAATAAGTTTGTGGTACTTCATTGCAACGGCCATAGAAAATTAATAAAAGAACTATCTGGAACTCTCCTAAATTCCTTATGAGCCTAAGATGGTCCAGCTACTTTGGAAAACCAAATTTGCTAGTGTCAAATTAAAATTAAAAATACATCTAACAGATGACCAAGTAATCTCATTCCAAGATACACTCAGGAGTTTATTGTGACTTTTTTCCATAACTCATCACAGGCTAAAAGATCAACAAGTTGTGATACAGCACACAATGGCTACCACTCAAAAATAAGAAGGAGTGAAGTACTAGTACATGCAGTACCATGGATGACTCTCAAATGTACTAAAGTAAAAGAAACCAGACTTAGAAAGCTCATTTGCATGACTTTCTAGAAAAGACAAAACCCCAGGGACAGAAAACTGACCGATGGTTTCCAGGGGCTAGATGAGGTGAGGAGACAGTCTACAAAGAGGCACTTGGACACTTTTGGGGGTGATGGAACTATATCTTGATTGCAGTGGTAGGTGATTGTATGCATTTGTCAAAATTCATAGAGTTGTGTACCAAAAGTGGAGGAACCTTATTATATGCAATGTATCTCAATAAGCTTGAATAATCTCCATGTAAGACAAGCTGCATTTGAAATCAAACAGTCTTAGCAACCCCATCTACTGATGGTTCCTCCCTGCTGTCTTAAAAGAGTTACTTTTTGGAAAAAACAGTTTCAGAACTGGAAGGCATTTTAAAGATCGTTGCCTTTTAAAATCGTTTTTAGGCTTCAGAATTCTTCCCCCACATATAGTAATATTATTAAGTAGATCTTGTGTGCCAGACACTATGGCAAACACTTTGTATCACCTTGTTTAGTCCCCAAGACATCTCTAAGCTGATATTGTCAAAATAATAAATATATTAATAAATAAGTTATAATAAAGAATGTATTAACAGTAATAATAATAATTATACAGGTGGGGAAATGAGGCTTATATAACTTCACATAGCTGGCCATTTGTGGAATGGACATTCATACTCTATCAATTTGATTCTAGAGCCCTTCCTTCAACCATCATATTGTACAGCTTCTTTTCTGTGAAGTCCCTACATTAAATCTCTAAAGAACTAACACATGTAGAGGTGCTCTGGTTGTTGAACGCACATGCTTGTATGTGTATTGTGGGAGTGAGGGTGTGGATCCTGTCAGTGGTTTCACAGTAATAGTGTAATTTGAATTCTGATCTGGTTCAATGATATGATTACATAAGGAGGAATTTACAGCCCAGGAAGGTCAAGTGACTTGATCTAGGTCACCCAGCCAACTAGTGACTGAGGCAAATTTCCTGACTCCTAGTTAAGTGTTCCTTTCCTAACACAGGGCCAACTCATAATATAAAGCCCATTTTTAACACAATATCTATCTTCTTACCCTATTCAAGGCAAATTCTGATAGATTTAACCTGTCGGTTGGATTCCCCTTCTTTGTACCATATTTTTCCATTTAAAAAATAAATATTATTGTACTCAAAGGAGAAATAGTGATCCCAAAGAGATGGATTATAGAAAGATAAATAAAGGCCCATCTCTTTCCACAATCTAGGATTATGCCATCCCACATTCTTTTGACTCTATTTTTGAATAGTGTTCTACATGTTTTATAAGCCCAATAACCTAAAGTGTATATTATAAGGGAGAAAAAAGTTTGGTTTTTATTTCATACACAATACTCTCTTGCATTTCCCACTCTGATTTCAAATACACATTCTCTTTCTGTTTCCGCCAAGTCTGCACTGTCTTGGAGCCCCTTGCACATGCCATTGCCATTGAGAACTGAACACCCAGCCTAGCTAGGAACAGAAACCAAGCTGATCTTCCTCCAAGTAAATCCTGGCAAAATACTACAGCAGTTGATAAGTAGTACAGACCAATTAGGAGCTCAATATATTAAGGTGCTAAGAACTGAGGTATGTGAATTTCACTGTACATATTCTCACAATAGAAAAGAGAAAGTGGATTTCTATATTATCTCATTACAAAGAATAGGAAAAAGAATTGGTGGCTTAAAGTAGCTTTCAGTAGAAGATAGGCACAACAGTCTTAGTTCATTAACAAGTCTGATTGTGTTAGTTCCACTGACCTCCTGTAGATACTCTGGGATCTAATCCAGAATATCTAGTTGGTTTGTCTTTCATTAAGCAGTGACTGTATAATAGACATGTACTTGCTTTCTTCATTCAGTAAATAATTTACTGAGTGCCTACTCTTTGCCAGAACTGTGCTCAGTTGTTTTTCATTCTAACACTCCTGGGTGGCCATCATTGTTACTCTTGTTTTACTTTTATCTTTTTACTGTGACTCATTAATTTGATTTTAAAGATGCTGGACAGATTAAATAAATTGCTCAAGTTCACCTGTTTATTAGGTAGTAAAATCAGAGCTAGCTGTCCCTATATTTCAGGCTCCTTTCTGTAGATCACATTACCTTCAGAGGAGAAAGTAACGGCAGCATAGCACATTCAAACTAATCTACAGACAATATCAACTTTGCTACCCAAACCTGAACCTGTCTACCCTTCAGAGACTGTCTACTATGTGTATTTTGGCTAGACTGAGACACTAAAGATACAATAGTATCCAAAGACTACGAGAATTAGCAAGAAGCTTAGAAGCCATCTGAACTAACTTCCTTATTTTACACTTCCTTTCTTTTTTTTTTTTTAACACATGAAAACCTGCTGTATACTATGCAGTGCTGAGGATACCCAAGTCCCCATGCTCTTATGAAGATCACAGTGTAGTGGTAGTGAATGACGAGAGTCAAAAGAATTAGAAGATACAAAAGATACAAAAAGAAGATACAAAATTAGAAGTTACAAAAGAATTAGAAGCTAGCAACTCAAAAGGATGAAAGTTTATGCCTCAAGGAAAAGAGACTTAATTAAATAACTAGGAACTATACTGTTCAGATTTCACCTCTCTCTCTTCCTCGTTCCATGGAGGAAAGGAGGATGGTGGCATTACATCTGCACAGCCAGAATCCAAGCCAGTGCTATAATCAGTTTATAATCACCCAGGGACTGGGTGAGAAGGGTAAACATACACTAGCAACATTCGGTGGGTACTCCTGTGGATTGTATAGAGCAGTCTCTCATTGCCATAGGAATTCAAGAGAATAAACAAATAGTCAAGGACATGTCATTGGCTGTGGTGACTACTTTTTGGGCTACCCAAAATATTTAACCTCCATTAAACTTCTTGTGATATCAGAACCTACCTCCTAAACATGAGGATGGACACTTGACCCAAATATAGTAACTGCACCCCCATTTTCCTGGACATGGCTATTGTCCCAAGCAGCTACATCCCAACTAGAGTACCTCTCTGGGATTAATAAACAAATCACAAAAGAGGTATTATTTTACCAGTGAGGTTGCTAAACTGGCAAGAAGTGAATATAGGGTGCAAATAGTCATTTTCCTTCCCTTGTAGAGCGAGCCAAGGTATTGCCTGCATCTTCACAGAGACAAGCACAAATGAGATAGGAGGTCATGCTCTGGATGCAGTTTGTGAGACTCAAGGTTCCTGTTGTTCATTCAGTTTTCTGAGTGTGCTTCCAGTGTCCCTCCCAGCTGGTAAGCCATTTCATCTCCTTTTTGTAGGTTGATTTGTTTTAGCCCAATTTGAGATGCAGAACTAATCATTGCAAAAGTGTCCTCCCAAATAGAAAAAAAAAATCACAAAAGAACAAATTCAAATGTTATTACATATGTCAAAAGCTCTTTACCATCCTTAGAATTAGAGAAATTGAAGTGAAACAGTAATATCATGAGCTCTCTATCAAATTAAAGAAGAGCAAAAGACATGATGTTGCCCAGGGCTGGTTAGGGTACAGGAAATGAATCCTCATGTATTCTTGGTTGAAGTGCATATTGGAAAGCCCTCTGACTCTATGTATCAACATGTGGCATGTGGCATGTGCCTTCCTGTTAATCCTGCGATTCTTCCTGTAGTAATTGATCCTAGAGAAATAATTGTATACAGTCAAAAATGTGTATGCACAAGAATGTTTACTGAGGACTTACTCATAATAACACAAAATTGGAATGAGTCCAAATGTCCTTATCTGGAGGACTGATTTTATTCAGTGAGGGTATGGAGATGGAGTAGAATGCTCTTCAGTGTTTATTTTTTTTTAATGTTTATTTATTTTGGGGAGAGCATGAGCAGGATAGGGCCAGGAGGGACAGATGATCCAAAGCAGGCTCTGAGCTGACAGCAGCAAGCCCGACTTGGGGCTTAAACTCATGAACTGTGAGATCGTGACCTAAAACCTAAGTTGGATGCTCAACTGACTGAGCCACCTGGGTGCCCCCCAGTGTTTATAATGATTATAGCAAATCCTTATATGGTGATGTGAGAATGTCTACAATATACTGTTGTGATTAAAACAAGATAATGAGTAGCAAATAGAGTGTGAACTATTTTTTATTTAAGATACCTGTGTTTATATATATGCATATCAGAATCTGGAAGGTCTGGTTATCTTACAGGGACTCAAAATAAGGAAGTTTTACTTCTGAATCATTTAAATATTTCACAAAGATTTTGTATTACTCAGAGTTCAACAATATGTTGCCATATTCTTCTGGAGGGATGGGATGTAAGAGAAGGATTAGACCAGTGGCCTTGGGACCCATCACATCATGGAAGGAGGTGAGACTCATTAGGCTTTAGTTAAGCATTCCTCAAATGAAGGATAGCTACAGACTGATGAACAAAATATTGATGAAAGAAACATGTGAAACTTTTGTATGGTCCAAAAAATAGAAGCTAACCTAGAGCTGGGTTCATTTTCCACAGCTTTTGCTTCTTTTGTGCCCAGCCCACCACCATTGGAAGCAAGCCTGCATGTCCAGCCCCTAGCACAGCTAATGTCACTTTTGATACATGAAATTCAGTGACATGACTCCACCACTGGGATTTCTAGAATGCTATCAGTATTTACTGGGGTGGCAGAGAAGTTTTAGTTTTCCCCTTGTTTCAGGTGGAACCATTTGAAATTGCCCCCACCAAACCATTTTGACTTATAGAAAAGAAAAAATAAATTTATATGGTTGGTCATAACACACTCCCTTTAATATAGAAATTCATACTTTATGTGATCTATATGAAATGGTGTCTCCAGCATTCCGTAACTACTGATTGAGAAGTAATATATATTCAGTCTGAGTGGGTATTTGTCCCCCCAAGCTTGGATGATGTAAAAAATTGGCTGCACAATCTGAACTGTGTACGTTTGGTATCATGATTTGAAAACTTTTGGTAGAAACTCACTTGAAAGCCCTTCACCTTCCCTGGCCCATATGCATGTCTATCGCAACCCTCTTCTTTCACACTTATTGGAAGAAGCTTTTAGCATTATCGTGTTGTTTTTACTTCAAAGAACTAAGATGCATAGAACCAAAGTGTAAAAATCAGCAGTAGAAGTTCTCTGAAGCAAAAATATACTCTGTTGAAGATGTGAGAGCAAAGCTACGTGAAGTAATGATTTGTACTTTTTTTATGTGGTCCAAGTTATGAATTGCAAAGTAGCAGAGATAAGTAAGAATAAAGTATAAAAAGAGAGAATCAACATAACTCCTGTAAAAAGGTTAATAAGGTTTATCACCTAGACCAATTTTAAGGCAGGTTTTTAAGTTATGTGTGTTTGGAAGGCATCAAAGCAGGTGATTAGATACAATATTTAACTTGATGTGCGGGAAAAGCAATTGGGATGAAGCAAATCAGTTTCCTGGACTCTAATGCAGAGAGCGTGGAGCATTTTATTAAATATAAGGTTAAATTTAGATTTATGGCTTCTGTTGATCCACTAGAATAAACTGACATTGTCCTATCATTATTTTTTAATTTCTTGCATTAGATGCTTTATTAAACAAACAAAAAATAGCCTGGAAGAAAAAGTCAGCCCCAGTTTCAGAATAATTTTTGCCTTTTCCCGTAATTATTTCAATCTATACCCATTTATTCCCTGCATTGGTATCACAGAGAGCAAGCTGCCAGGGTAGAACATTATGTTACAGTGTAGAAGAGATACAGGGGGAAAGGCATTTTCTAATATTAACCTTTTTATATAAATGAACCAAGTTATTAACATTTAAAAAAAACTTTCCATGACCGATGATGCTAGAAGCAATAGAATTTGTCCAGACAAAGCACCTCTGGGTTGTCTTTTTCTCAGAAGGCGGTTTCCACGAAAAGTGAGATGCACTGAGGCATGATGGACAATCAGAGAAGCTAGAAGGAGGGCTTATGTGGGAGGGGTTGCAGTTCCCAATTACTCACGTGATTAGAACTTCAGCTATTTCATTCTAGGAGGTGCTTCTGAGTTCCGAGTGTGACACAGTAGCCTGCCCGTTTTGGACGGCCCACCTTTCTGCTGCTTTGCTGGGGAAACCCAGCACAGAATGCAGCTGAAACCAGTGTGAGGTGGAACCCTGGAGAGGGATGTGTCCGAGGGGGTGTTATCACTTAATAGAAAAACAACAACAGCAGCAGCTAAAAAAGAACCTGAAATGTGATTAGATCATGAATGTGGAGCTATCTGAAGAAATTGTGGGGGAAGAAGTGATAAGCCCTATTCTGGAATAAGCAAGAGGCTGAGGCTCCATGAATGATGAGTTTCTTTCCCAGGATTATCTATCAGGACCCCTTCCATAGCTCACAGCCGCCAGAAGTCCCAGATGTTTCATTCCCACCCTGTAACAGAGATAGGCGCACCTGTCACCTCTGGCTGATTCCTAAACCCTTAACTCCCAGGTGTGAATATAAAATGAGGCAGGGCCCCAGTGGTGCTCCTCTTATGACCTTTTTCAGATTTCTTGCATGGCCTGACCCTGCTATGCTTGCCTGCCCCACTCGGCCACGACTAACCTGTGAAGGGCTTCACTCCTTGGCTCCCTCACCTCACGTATCTACAGATTCCTTCCGGTTAGCCAAAGTGTTCTCATTGCCATCTCAAGGCCACCTTACCCTTTTGCTGCTTACAGGCTGTCAAGGAAATAACTCCATCCTCCCCTGCTCTAGGGGATTGGAAGGGAGACTCTTTTTCCCCTGGGAAGTTAGACTGTGAAGAGCTGAAGACAGACCAGTAGAGACTGGGGTTCTATCTTGATCACTTGTGAATTTTGTTAGCACTAAGTAGAAAAGGAGCTTCTAATCTCTTCCCTCAGACCTTCACATGCCCCAATGAGCCACAAGCCCTAAATCCCCTGTCCGAGGTGGCATTTTCTGCTTCCCAAGTGTAAGTGTAATACATAGTGATAGGCTGACTACTGAAGACACCCAGGATAGTTTTCAACAGTATAAATATGTCCATGATGACTTTGAGTAACAGAATTGTCACATTATTACATCAAGCTCATGAATTTATGACTTATATTAGCATGAAGCTAAGATAAATTGGTGGGTTTATTTAAAGAATCGTAGTACAGGAGGCACAGAAATAGGGATAAAAATAATTAAGGGCTAAGTAAGTGACTGAGGGGCAAGAAACCTTAGAGGATTTAATGAGCAGATGTGAAACACATGCAGCAGATGGCCTGGATGGCTTTTCAGGAAACTTGTGCCCATCTGGTCCCTGATTTCATGCACTGCCCTAGAGATAGACATGATGGCAGGCTGACGCAAGATTTCCCCATCTTCAAGCCTTGGCATGCCCCAGTGCATGAGCCAGTGCCGCAGGGTAAAGAACTCAAATTGTGTTTGCCACCTTTGGACGCAGGCATCAACCGTTTGTACTGCCCTCTCCACCCTCAAGGATTGGGCACCTTCTTCTTTGGACTCTCAAACATGAGAGAGTTGATAAGATTCCTGCCAGGATTGTGGCAGTTTGGGCCCTTCCTTCAAGGAATGGCTCCATTGACTGCTGCTAGTGAACACTAAGGGGGTGGGGAATTCACTCACTGACTCACAAGTGAGTTCTCCCACCTGCCCCCGCTGGGATCAAGGCAATTTGGGCATACCATATTCCGTGAATACCTTACTCTATTAATATCTGTATAATAGTAGGGGTCAACATTCAGAGTGATCTCCTGAGAATCTGTTGAGAAGTGAGTCAAAATATCTGTGGATAACCCTTTACACAAGTACTGAGAAATTTTACTTGCTTTCTTCCTGGTTCTGGTGTCACATATCTACTTGAGGTTTTATGGCTAGTGAGTAAGGAGATACTGAATGCTAGTAGAAAATATCTGTTACAACAGGTATAACAATTGTTTCCTAGAGCTGCTCTAACAAATTACCACAAACCTGGTGCCATGAAATAAAAGGAACATATTCTCCACAGTTCTGGATGCTGGGAGTTTCAAATCACTGTGTCATCCATACCACATGTTCCCTCAGGAACAAGTGGAATCATTTCTTGACTCCTCTAGTTTCTGGGTGGCTTTCGGCATTGCTTGGCATTCGTTGACTTGTGGCCACTTTACTCCAATTCTTGTCTCCTTCTTCATATGACCTTTTCTGTGTCTGTCTTTTTTTTTTTTTTTTTTTTATCTCTCTCTATAAGGACACCTGTGACTAGTACCTAGATGATCTAGGATAATTTCTACCTCAAGATCCTTAGTTACATCTTCAAAGGCCCTTTTTCCAAATAACGTAGCATTTGTAGGTTCCAGGGTGTATCCATTAGAGTTCTTCAGAGAAACACAACCAACAGAGAGAAAGAGAGAGAGAGAGAGAATATCATAATATATATGAGAGGGAGATAAGAAAAGAGAGAGATTTATTTTTAGGAATTGGCTCACCCTATTTTGAAGGCTTGTTGAGCCCAAAATCTGCAAGGTAGGCTGGCAGGCTGGACACCTAGGGAAGAGTTTTAGTTCAAGTCCAAAGGTAGCTTGCTGTCAGAATTTCTTCTTGCTTAGGGAAAGTCAACCTTTGTTCTAAGGCCTTTGACTGACTGTGTGAGGCCCACCCACTCATGGAGGATAATCTGCTTTATTCAATTTACTTATTTAAATCTTAACTCATCCAAAAAACACTTCACAGAAACATCTACGATAATTTTTGACCCGAAATTTGAGTACCATCATCCAGCCTAGTTAACACATAAGCTGTCACATAGGGATTCGGACATAACTTTGGGAGCCCTTATCAGCTTACCATAAGAAATAAGTCCCAGACAATGTTTTTAGCTTTTATATTTATTAACTACTTTAATATTTATAGTAACTTTGGGGGTAGAATTTATTTCACAAATGAAGAAGCTGAAACAGAGAAGATACAGGATTTGACTAACGTCACATAACTGGCACATTATGGAGTGTGGGTTTGGACTTAGACAGTCTGGCCTCATCCAATTAAGTTTGCATTAAAGGGTCATATTTCTGGTAAATCTCTGTCTTCACTGTGTTCATGAGCCTTTAAATTATGTTCAATATTTGATATTTCTGCCTGAATAATTTTTACTTGCCGATTGATTATATGAGAACAGTAAATAATAAGGGCAGGATAGTTCCTGTGGTAATTACTCCTTTCTCCTTTCTCTTCCTGCTGCTGTAGCAATTACCTTGCACCCTTGTTATGACTTTGTCCACATATCCTATATAGTAGCCTCTGTCATTGTCTGACATTGGATAACACTTACCTGGTCTTGGCTCAGGCCAGACCCTATTCCAGATGCTGGGGGTACAGTGAAGGACTGTACTCGGTTTCAGTGCTAGTAACTTCTTCCTGAACCCGCAGGTTATGACCTTATCTTTCCCTAATCAGATGCTGGAAATCAACTCAGAGGAGCTAAGAGGAAGACTATCCTCTGATTCAGTTCCAACTTGAAGAGGTTGACGAGATACTTTGAATATCTACTGATCTCGGAAGACATAGCAAGGCTATTAAAGCACATGTAATCATCCAGGCCTTTTGTTATCTCAAAACCTGGGTATGGCCGATAAGTCTAGCACCTTATAAGAAGGAACCAGACAGATGCAGATAAAGACTCAGGTTAGGATTCAAGCAGCTTTCTGTTGATTCTTCCTCTCAGGCCCTCAGCAAAACAGAGAATGTCCCTCTTCTTAAAAGGAAACAAATTTCATAACACAAAGGTGTTTTCAGTGCCTCTCTCCCTTCTCCTAAACACTTCACACTGCCTTTTGGAAAGATTGAGATTTTAACAGCTAAGTGTTTTTGTATTTTCTATTATGATTAAAGTTTAACGGTAATCCTGTTCTATCTCAGTAGGACTTCTGTTTTCTAAGTCACGTGGCTGTGACCTGGTTCAGCCTCATTGTGACCCTGCTGATAGACAGGACAGGAAAATGTCTCATTTTACAGATATGAAATTCAAACTGGGAGGAGTTAAGGGCCCCCAAATATACACATAGTGAGCTAACCTGTTCACCTTTCGTTTTTAGACATTCCTGAGTGAAATTAGCAGAGAGCAGTAGGAAATATAAGACAGCATTATATATTTTACCTTCTTCGGAACAGTAATAGCTGTTGTGGTCCCTTAGACTGTCTCTACAATCTAAATGAGGCAAGTCTGGGCAGGTACTAACAGTTCCTTGAATAAAGTCTTTTTTTTTTTTTTGAAAAATGACCTAATAAGTTATATGTAAAATGTTAAGTACTCTACAGATTTTCCGCTTAGTATATTAACCCATTATAATATACTAAGCAACTCTTACATTAATTTTTACTGCAGTTATTTTACATACTAAAGTCCTGGTGGTAGAAACTGAGCTATTGGATAAAACTTCTTCAACCTGACCTGAGTTATTGGTCAATCTTTCAGTCATAGCCACACATGAATATAAAATGCGCCCTTTCGCCTGAGACAGTGTGAACACGTATTCGAAATGGAGTGTTTTAAAGTGCCATTTTTACTATTTTTTTTATTTATACTAAAAGCTTTCTAAATCAAATTTTATGAGAGCTTCTAGAGTATATGGACCCCACACATGGAGATATCTATGTACACATGTTATAGGCAGTTAAAAGCAGACACCATAGGGGCACCTGAGTGGCTCAGTCAGTTAAGTGTCCAACTCACAGTCTCAACTCAGGTCATGATCTCACAGTTTGTGGGTTTCAGCCCTGCATCAGGCTCTGAGCTGACAATGAAGAGCCTGCTTGGGATTCTCTCTTTCTTTCTCTCTCTGACCCTTCCCTGCTCTTGATCTCTCTTTCTCACTAAGTAAATATAAATAAACATAAAAAAAAAAAACAAACACTAACTGTGATATTGGACCACTTGGATATATCAGTAATAAGCTGTATGACCTTAGAAAAATGACTTAATCTCTGTAAGAATTGTCTTCATTTTCTAATATCTTCGTTTTCCAAGATACGTCTTCATTTCCCATGGGCTTGTTCAGGAGATTACATGATAAAACAGTTGGAAAATGATACAGTCACAACTATAGCCTGCCCATAGTTAACACTCAGGACGTGTCTATTGTTATTATTATTCACAGGACAGTGTCATTTACCCAAACTGGCTTAGATGACACTATAGAAGAGAATATAAAAGAGACGCAGGGTAAAAAATCCAAAGACCTGAGTATTACTGGCCATCTGCTGCTGTAACAAATTACCACTAATCTAGTAGTACAAAACAGAATGAATATATTATCTTACAGTGCTAGAGGTCAGAAATCTGAAATCAGTTTCCCTCGGCTAACACTGAGGTGTGAGTGGGCCTGCATTCCTTCTGGAGGCTCTAATAGAAAAATGTGTTCCTTGTCTTTTCTGACTTCTAGAATGATCATCCATCTTCAAAGGCAGCAATGGTTGGTTAAGTCTTACAGTGACATTTCACTTCTGTTGTCACATATCCCTCTGTGTCCCTATTATAAGGACTCTTGTGATTGCATTGGGTTCTCCTAGATAATCCAGGATAATATCAAAATTCTTAATCCCATTTGCAAGGCCCCTTTTGCCATATAAGGCAACATATTCATAGGTTCTGAGGATTCGGATGTGGACGTCTTGGTGGAGGCACATTATTTAGCCTACCAAAGCTTCTGCCAAATATATGCCATCAAAACCATATGTTAAAGTTTGTGGACTCCATTTATTGCAGAATTCCAACTTAGAGACTTCTTTCTCTTACCACTGGTACTATTCTATTCCAATTAGCCTGATTCTCTAGTTCTTAGTAGCCCACTGCCAATTAGAAATAGTCATTATGTGCCTGGGAAAGGTCTGGAAGCTGGGGCCTCACTTTGGCTCACATTCCAATCACCAGAACATGGTCACATACCTGCCTACCACTCAGCTCAAAGGATCTGGGAAATAGAGGCTGAGGTCCACGAGACAAAGAGAGAGAGAGAGAGAGAGGTTCATAAATCCATACCAGTGTCTATTACATTCTGCAGGTGTTTGTAATCACACAAGTTAGTTGTAGGACAGATGAGGGTCCAAGTGGGAAAAATCACTGAAAGGAAGTAGAAAAACAACTAAGAGAAGCTTCCACTTCATAGTTTGCCAGAGTCCCACAGGGAAGGGAGTGAAGAAGACCTGAGCATCTAAAATCAATGACATATGCTGGCATGACTTTGAGAGCCTTGACTACTGAGCTGAACCTTCTCCTGGAAGATCTCAGAATTACTGCACCAAGTCCCAGACCAGATTACAGAGCCCAGTGAATAGAGCCCCATCAAATACAAATAGAACTGTTTCCTCGGTGCACTGAGAACAATCAAATGTCTAGGATACCAAATTTATGCCTTCCAAAAGCAAAGGGCATACCTACCAGTACCTTTTAAGTGGAGGAAAACAGTCTTCTTTTTTGCTTTCTATAGTTACTTACTAGATACTGAAAGCAGAAAGAAACTAGAGAATTGAAAAGTGGCCTCAAAGCACAGAGAGTCCGGTGAACTCAGGGATACTGACCGACAAGTTGAGGTTTCTGACACCTCCTCTATCTCAGTTCAAAACTTCCCTGTGGGTCCTAGAAGCAGTACTCTTCTTCCCTTCTTTGTGATTTGTTTTAGATAGAATTTGGAATATGAGGTCACCTTTTCTCTGGGCTGAGGAATGGAAAAATGAAGCAGGAATGCAAAGTCACCACCAAGTTACTGAGTGTCTTGGTAAAGTAAAACAGCTGGTGAGAAAAGAAATAAACCAGGCTCTTCCAAAGAAAGTAAAACATCAGGCTAGGTTATGGGTTTTAAAGCCTTATGCAATCTTCTTCACAAGCCTGAAAATTTTGAATCAGAATTAAAGAGTCCATCATCTTCTGAAGTTTTAAAATAACCATGCACATGTGTACTAGCCCACATGCCCAGCACTAGGAGAAACCAAGGTACCAGACTGGGGTTACAGTGTAGGTTTGATGAAATTTGTGTGTCTGCTTCTCTTTTCGTAAGATTTCTTACTTGGTGTTCATGGAATTTTGAGAGTGGAAAAATCTGGACCCGTCTCAGCTCAAGAATAAATCAGTACTAAATGGCACAGTTGGCCATACAAATAAAGCCTCTTCCAGCTCTGGCCCTGGAGCTTCCAGTGTGAGATGACCAGAGGACACACGTTTGCTTTAGGACAGCCCCTATGGCCAAAATAAATTCACTACATGAGATTAATATCTGTAAAACCCCAGTAAACCCGTCTCTGGAATCACAAATTTGTTTTTTTTGTTTACAAAATAGGGGATAGTGAAACAAGTGAAATATGAGATGTGAAGTTACTTTGAATGATCTAAAAAATTACATAAATGCAAAATATTAATATTTTTAATAGATCTGTTCACATCTCACAGGTGTGTTCTCTACAGATGAAATATAACATACACATTGGAATCAGATCTAGATTCACATCCACCATTTACTAACCATGAAAGCCTGGGAAAATTTTGTAACTTCCCCGAGCCTTAATCTTTTTTCATCTTTTATAGGGAATAGTAGGGATTTCATAGAATTTTTAGGAGATTAATCTAGAAGGGTGTGGCACAGCACCCAGCAAAGGATAGCACCTTCAGTTAGTGTTAGTTTCATTTACTCATTATCCTACAGCACAAGAATTGGTAGATGCCAATCAGGAACGTGGATGTCCTTGATGCAAGATTTTGTATGTGACTGCCAAAAATCTGAACCAACGCTTGAATAGAAGTCTCTATATGATTTGTATCTTTGGCTAGCCCAAGCAGAAATCACACCATTCCACCAAGCAAACTGAAGGTAATGTTGCCTGTCAGGAATTGCCAGCTTTGATTAGAGATGGTGAACTTTATCAAATGGGATGTTTGCCTACCTATCATACAAACCCTTCTAGCTGAACTTCACAAACCTCTTGCGTCTAAGAAATGAAATTAGAAATATCAAGGGGATTCTGGTGAGTTTTCTACACAGTCGTCATTTAGAATCCTACACCATTTTATCAGAAGAGAGAGGGGATTCACTTTCATGGAAGATTACCAACTGACCCCGAGACTTAGCATCAAAGACAAACAGGCTTTGTTTTTGAGAATTGACACTTTAAAGAAAAAGAGGTGGGTTAGGGTTAGTTAACCTTCAGACTTCAGCGCAGGTCATAATCTCATGAGTTTGAGCCCCACCTCAGGCTCTGTGCTGATGGCTTAAAGTCTGGACCCTGCTTCAGATTCTGTGTCTCCCTCTCTCTGTCCCTTTCCTGCTCACATTCTGTCTTTCCCTCTCTTTCAAAATAAACACTTCAAAAAATAAAGTAAAATAAACTGGAAAAAATATTTCAAAAGGGTTCTGTGCCAACAGTATTCTGAGCATGCTGATTACTTTACATCACTTACCTCATGTAATCCTTAAGTGACAGCTTTACGAGGGATACTGTTATTACTGTAGTATACTAGTTTACCCAGCAAAGTCATCTAGCCCTATTCTCTTTTGCAAGACACCTAATTCTTGCCACACAGACCAGATAAATCCTTTGATAAACTGGGACAGTAACTCCCAGAGTGTGGGATAATACCCCCTGTTTGAAGATAATTTTAGTTGTAGATGACATTAAGTAACATTAATTAACCTGGTGAAAAAAATGACTTCTCAACCTTTTTTTATACCATGAAGCGAAACTCTCAGCCTGCTATTATCATGTCTTTAACTCCTCGAACCATTTTTTTTACTTACAAGTTTTTTTAAAGCTTATTCATTTATTTTGAGAGAAAGAGAGAGAGCACACGCTTTTGGGAGTGGGGGAGGGGAGAGAGAGAATCCTAACCAGGCTTCATATTGTCAGCTCAGAGCATGATGTGGGGCTCAAACACACAAACCATGAGATCATGACCTGAGCTGAAATCAAGAGCCGGACGCTTAACTGACTGAGCCACACAGGCTCCCCTTCCCTCCTCTAACACTTTGTAATCTCCCGGAGAGCAGACCTCAGGCTCTGATGAGTGTATGTCTACTTATTGTAACTTTATTTGCATTAAAAATAGCTTTAAGGTATATGCCTGAAACTAATATATTATTTGCCAGTTATATCTCAGCCAATCAATCATTCAGTGAGAAGAAGAGGTAATAAGATAGGAAAGGGGTTCCTGTCAGGCAAATAAGAGGTAGGCAGAATGTTCCTTGGCAAATTTACACGTGAGCCTCACTTCATGTGATGTCAGGGTAGCAAACAGGGTTAAGATGACAACTACATGGCGGAGTAAAAGAGATGCGGCTGTCTCAGGTGGTTTCCAGGTTTCAAATTAGATGTAACCTTTCTCAACCTGGATTCCTAGAAGAATCAGGCTCTAATGTACAGAGTTGTCTACTGTATGTTGTGAGTCAACTGCCCTGTTAATAAGAGCCTAGAATGGATCCACATATGTGCAAAGGGAAAAAAATAGCTTCAAGGAGTGTTAGTAAGTAATAGTACAGGTGGTGCCAAATGATCGAAGTTCTTCAAGGGGTACACAGTGATGAGCAGAAACAAACATCCTAGAATGATCAAAATTTAAGACATTCTCGACTGAAATACAATACAGGAGCCCTTATAGGAGCCACGGTAAAACGGTGACTACTGCCCATAAGAGCAAGTCACAGTCCCAGCCAGTTTCCGAGGAGGCAATTTTTTCCCCACTCAGGACGTTTGTTCAGTGTCTGGACACATCTTGGTTGTCATAATTTTGAGGGTGGTTGTTGGGATTGTGTTCCTGGCACCTAGTACGTAGAGACCAGGGATATTGTAAAGCACTAGGAGAGCTCACAGTGGCAGTTATCTACTGTGTCTACCCCATCCCGTCAGCAGTGCTGAGGTGGAGAAACTCGGCTCTATCCTGACTGAAAGTGTTGGGAGTACTTCAGCTACTGCTGGTTGTCTTGTCTGAAGGCCAAGTCCCTATTTGATAAAGTTCACGTGTTACATTAGAGTTGGCAATTCTTGGGTGTTTGACCTTTGGATGAACTTTTCTGCTTGTTCTAGACAAAGTATTTAATTATAAAGTATCTTCTATTTTAATTTTTAATTCAGAGAGTGTACTAGCAGTGAGCTGCGTACTTGCCCCTGGTCCTGTTACAACTAGATGCACAGACCTTTTGCTACCCGTTTTTAAATTGTTTCAGCTTTAGAAAGGAACCTCATGTGGGTGATTCTGATCAAAGGAGTGTGGCAGTTTTTATTTTAGCTGTTTGGACCATTTCATTGCAAATGGTCCTACAATTTTGTCCTTTACGTTTTTATAGACTTTTATTTGTAAATCTATACTTTAAAAATATTTCTACCCTGCATGGCTGTTCTGTGGAACAGTAGTCGTTTCTCTCCATCTGCCTTCTCTCCCACCGAAGTGCATGCCATCACCCCATGGAAGATTCGATAGGCATGGACATGAGCCCCCTGAGGCCCCAGAACTATCTTTTCAGTTGTGGACTAAAAGCTGACAAAAATGATCACTTTAAGGTGGACAATGATGAAAACAAACACCAGTTATCTTTAAGAACAGTTAGTTTAGGGGCTGGTGCAGAGGATAAATTGCACATTGTTGAAGCAGAAGCAATGAATTATGAAGGCAGTCCAATTAAAGTCACAGTGGCAACTTTGAAATGACCTTACAGCCAACGGTTTTCCTTGGGGGCTTTGAAATAACACCACCTGTGGTCTTATGATTGAAATGTGGTTCAGGACCTGTGCATATTAGTGGTCAGTGCGTAGTAGCTGTGGAGGAAGATGCAGAGTCAGAAGATAAAGAAGAAGAGGATGTGAAGCTCCTTAGTGTATCTGGAAAGCGTTCTGCCTTTGGAAGCGGTAACAACATTCCACAGAAAAAAGTAAAATTTGTTGCCGATGAAGATGATGATGATGACAACGATGATGATAATGATTATTTTGATGATGAAGGAGCCTAAGAAAAAGCTTCAGTAAAGAAATCTATATGAGATTCTCCAGCCAAAAATGCCCAGAAATCAAACCAGAATAGAAAAGACTCAAAACCACCAACATCAAGATCAAAAGGTCAAGAATCTTTCAAAAAACAGGAAAAGACTCCCAAAACACTGAAAGGACCTAATTCTGTAGAAGACATTAAAACAAAAGTGCAAGCAAATATAGAAAAAGGTGGTTCTCTTTCCAAAGTAGAAGTCAAGTTCATCAGTTACGTGAAGAATTGTTTCTGGTTAACTGACCAAGGGGTTATTTAAGATCTCTGGCAATGAAAGAAGCCTCTTTAAGAAATTAGTTTAAACAGTTTGTTAGAATTTTCCATCTTATTTCATTTCTGTAAGAGCTGAAATATGGCTGTCCTTTTTATAATGCAGAGTGAGAACTTTCCAAGTGTTAGCAATCAGACAACACAAAGTAATAAAAGGCATCCAAATCAGCAAGGAGGAAATCAAACTTTCACTCTTAGTAGATGACGTGATACTCTATGTGGAACACCCAAAACAATTCACCAAAAAACTGCTAGAACTGATCCATGAATTCAGCAAAGTACAGAAATCAATGTATAGAACTCAGTTGCATTTCTATACACCAATAATGAAGCAGCAGAAAGATCAAGGATCAAGGAATTAGCCCCATTTACAATTGTACCAAAACCCATAAAATGCCTAGGAATAAACCTAACCAAAGAGGTGAAAAATGTACACCCTGAAAGAAATGGAAAAAGACACACACAAAAAAATGGAAAAACATTCCATGCTCATGGATTAGAAGAACAAATATTGTTAAAGTGTCGATACTACCCAAAACAATCTACATATTTAATGAAATCCCTATCAAAATAACACCAGCATTCTTCACAGAGAAGAACAAATAATCTTAAAGTTTGCATGAAACCTTAAAAGACCCCCTAGTAACCAAAACAATCCTGAAGAAGAAAACCAAAGCTACAGGCACCACAACTCCAGACTGTAAGCTATATTACAAAGCTGTAATCACCAAGACAGTATGGTACAAGCACAAAAGCAGACACATTGATCAATGGAACAAAATAGAAAACCCAGAAATGGACCCACAAAGATATGGCCAACTCATCTTTGACAAAGCAGGAAAGAATATCCAATGGGAAAAAAAAAGTCTTTTCAGCAAATGGGAAAACTGGACAGCAACATGCAGAAGAATGAACCTGGACCACTTTCTTACACATTACACAGAAATAAACCAAGATGGCTAAAAGACCCAAATGTAAGCAGGAAGTCACAAAAATCGTAGAGAAAAAAACAGGCAACAACTTCTTTGACCTTGACTGCAGCAATTTCTTACTTGACATAAGTCTGGAAACAAAGGAAACAAAAGTAAACATCAATTATTGGGACCTCAATAAGATAAAAATCTTCTGCACAAAAAAGTAAACAATCAGCAAAACTAAAAGGCACCAGACAAAATGGGAGAAGATATTTGCAAATGACATATCAGATAGAGGGCTAGTATCCAAAAATATAAAGGACTTACCAAACGTAACACCCAAAAAACAAATAATCCAGTGAAGAAAAGGTCAAAAGATAGGAATAGCTACTTTTCCCAAGAAGACATCCACATAGCTAACAGACACATGAAAAAATGCTCAACATCACTCATCATCAGGGAAATACAAATCAAAACCACAATGAGATGCCACCTCACACCTTTCAGAATGGCTAAAATGAACAACTGAGGCAACAACAGTTGGTGGCAAGTATATGGAGAAAGGGGAACACTCTTGCCCTATTGGTAGGAATGCAGACTGGTGCAGCCACTCTGGAAACTAGTATGAAGATTCTTCAAAAAATTAAAAATAGAACTACCCTATGACCTAGCAATTGTACTACTAGATATTTATCCTCAGGATACAGGAGTGCTGATCCAAAGGGACACAAGCACCCCAATGCTTATAGTAGCAGTATTCAACAATAGCCAAAGTATGGAAAGAGACCAAATGTCCATTGACTGATGAATGGATAAAGATGTAGTATGTGGAGGGGGCAAGATGGCGGAGAAGTAGGGAGTTCCATGCATTTCACCTGCACCCATCTCTCAAACAGAGAAGGCCTGAAGTCATAGGACACTGAACCACAGGAGTTTGGGAAGAGAAAGAGACAGAATACACTGGAAAGGAAACCTCATAAGTGCGTGAGTGCAAATTGGGGAAGATAAAAGCTGGACGGAACCCAGAGATATAGAGGGAGGGGAGGGAACCAGCTTGCGTGCAGCTGAGGTGAGTGATAAACCGGTGAGCGGTGGTGAGCTGCCAGGAGTACAGGGGACAGGAAATAAAAGTTGAGATTGTGCATAGAACCGTCCCTGGAGAAGAGAAAAACCTTGGCTTAGAAAGAGAATGTCTTTTAGCTCTGGCTAGGGTGCTGACTTTAAACTAGGTGCCCCTGGTCCCAGAAGGCTCCAGGAAAAACTGCACTGCAGAGCGCCCAGCACCATCCCTGGCGGCGACTCAGCTTGGAAAGACAGTGTTTTTTAGTTCTCGCTGGGGTGCTGACTTTGAACTAGGTTCCCCCAGTCCCAAAAGACGCCAGAGAAAAAAACTACACTGCAGCACTCCCGGCACCATCCATGGCGGCGGCCCAGTGAAGCGATGGCAGCACTGGTGGCAGGGGCGGCTTGCACGGCAGCGGCCTGGTGAAGTGGCAGTGTTAGCAGCGGCGCGGACTCTGTGGACCTGAAGTTGCTATTTTACCCCGAACACACTTGGGTTGTATCACAGCTTGACCCTGACGGATCTGAGGCTATGACACTTCCCCCACCCCTCACTCAACCCCCGGCAACAGGGAAGCAGCAACCTGAGGGACTGTTTAGGGTGGTATAAACAAAACCTGTAGACTGGTACCTGGAAACAAGGTGGGGTGTGGGGCATAAAACTCAGCCCACCTTGGCAACATCCTCAGCACAAGGAGATCTGACTGAAGAAATGATTTGCAAGCTTGGCTGAGAAGGGACTGGGGCGACACCATTCTTCTCCCCACAACCACCAAGGCAGGGCATCAGGGAGTGGCCAGCTGACAAAGTGGAGGCAAGACCTACCTACACCAAACCATGCCCATCCCTGCCAGATAGCTGTTTTGTTGTTTTTGTTGCTGCTGTTTTTACCTGAGCCTGGTTTTGCATGTTTATTGGTTTTGTCTGTGTGTTTGTGTATCTTTGTTCCCTCTGTGGTCGTCTGTTTTCTTTCTCCAGGGCTGCCTCAAGAAACAAGCCAAACTACACATGGTAGAGAGTCCCAAATACCACTACGAGTAGGGAAACAAATTAACCAAATGCTCAACAAGAGAAACCAAGAGATACTATCCAAAGAACACTTCCTGAACAGTCAGGCCCTGAACAGTCAAAAGAGCCCCTCTAATACAGCAGAACTCGTAGGGACAGAGTGTACAACAAGCTTTTAAAGTTAACAAGAGATAGAAAGCTAACCAAAATGACGAAACGGAAGAACTCTCCTCCAAAGAAATTCCAGGAAGAAATGACAGTTAAGGAACTACTCAAAACAGATATAAGCAACATAACTGATCAAGAATTTAGAACAATAATCATACAATTAATCGCTGGGCTTGAAAAAAGCATGGAGGACATCAGAGAAACTATGACTACAAACAATATGGAGCTTAAAAATAGTTATGATGAATTAAAAATGCGATAAATGAGATACATAATAAACTGGAGGCATCCAATGCACAGATTGAAGCGGCAGAAAGGAGAATAAGTGATTTGGAAGACACTATTATAGAAAAAAAAAAAACTGAGAAAAAGAGAGATAAACTGATCCAGGAACATGAAAGAAGATAAACTGATCCAGGAACATGAAAGAAGAGTTCGATAGCTCAGCGATACAATAAAACGAACAATATCTGTATCATAGGAATTCCAGAAGAGGAAGAGAGAGGGAGAGGTGCTGAAGTAGCCCTGGAAAAATTATAGCAGAAAACTTCCCCAACCGAGGGAGGGAGGTAGATGTTGAAATTCAAGAGGCACAGAGAATTCCCCTCAGACATAACTTGAATTGATCTTCTGCATGAGATATCATAGTGAAACTGGCAAAATATAAGGACAAAGAGAGAATTTTGATGCAGCTAAGGAGAAAAGGGCCCTAACATACAAAGGGAAGCCAATCAGAGTGGTGACAGACCTTTCTACGGAAATTTGGCAGCCCAGAAAGGAATGGCAGGAGATCTTCAATGTGATGAACAGAAAAAATTTGCAGCCAAGAATCCTCTATCCAGCAAACCTGTCATTCAGAATAGAAGGAGAGATAAAAGTCTTTCCAAATAAACAAAAATGGAAAGAATTTGTCACCACTAAACCAGCCCTACAAGAAATCCTGAGGGGGACTCTCTGAGGGAAATGTTGCAAGGAACAAAAGATACCAGAGACACCACCACAAGCATGAATCCCACAAAGGACACAATGACTCTAAACCCATATATTTCAATAATAACCCTGAATGTAAATGGGTTGAATGCTCCAATCAGAAGACATAGGGTAGCAGAATGGATAAAAAAACAAAATCCATCTATTTACTGTCTACAAGAAGCACATTTTAGACTGGAAGATACCTTCAGATTAAAAGTAAGAGGATGGAGAAATACATATCATGCTACTGGAAGTCAAAAGAAAGCTGGAGTAGCTATACTTATATCAGACAAACTGGACTTTAAATTAAAGACAATAACAAGGGATGAAGAAGGGTATTATATGACAATTACAGGGTCTATCCATCAGGAAGAACTAACAATTATAAACGTCTATGCACCGAATATGGGAGCACCTAAATATTTAAAACAATTAATTACAAACAGGAACAATCTTATAGATAAGAATGTGCTAATAGCAGGAGACTTTCATACTACACTTACAGCAATGGATAGATCAACTAGACAGAAAATCACTAAAGAAACAATGGACTTGAATGACACATTGGACCAGAGGATCTGACAGATATATTTAGAACTCTACATCCTGAGGCCATGGAATTCACTTTCTTCTCAAGTGTGCATGGCACATTCTCCAAAATAGATCACATACTGGGACATAAAGCAGCCCTCAATAAATATAAAAGAATTGAGATCATACCATGCACACTTTCAGATCACAATGCTATGAAACTTGAAATCAACCATAGGAAGAACTCTGGAAAACCTCCAAAAACATGGAGGTTAAAGAACACCCTACTAAAGAATGATCGGGCCAATCAGGTAATTAGAGAAGAAATTTAAAAATATATGGAAACAAATGAAAATGAAAATACAACAATCCAAACTATGGGAAGTGCGGCAAAGGCAGTCCTAAGAGGAAAGTACATTGCTCTCCAGGCCTATTTCAAGAAATTAGAAAAAGCGCAAGTGCAAAATCTAACAGCTCACCTAAAGGAACTAGAGGGAGAGCAACAAGATCACCCCATAACCAGTAGAAGAGAAATAGTAAAAATCAGAGCAGAAAGAAACAGCATAAAAACCAAAGAAACAGTTGAACAGATCAATGAAACCAAGAGTTGGTTTTTTGAAAAAATAAACAAAATTGACAAACCTCTAGCCAGGCTTCTCAAAAAGAAAAGAGAGAGCACCCAAAAAGACAAAATCATGAATGAAAATGGACTTATTAGAACCAACCCCTCAGAAATACAAGCAATTATCAGGGAATACTATGAAAAATTATATGCCAACAAATTGGACAACTTAGAAGAAATGGACAAATTCCTGAACACATACTCACTACCAAAATTCACAGGGGAAGAGATAGAAATTCTGAACAGACCCATAACTAGTGAAGAAATCAAATCAGTTATCAAAAATCTCCCAACAAATAAGAACCCTGGACCAGATGGCTTCCCTGTGGAATTCTACCAGACATGTAAAACAGAATTAATATCCATTCTTCTCAAGTTATTCCAAAAAAAGAAATTGAAGGAAAACTTCCAGACTCATTTTATGAATCCATCATCACTCTGATTCCCAAAGCCAGACAGAGATCCAGCAAAAAAAAGAGAATTACAGGCCAATATCCTTGATGAATACGGATGCAAAAATCCTCAACAAGATACTTGCAAATCGAATCCAACAGCACATAAAAAGAATTATCCACCAAGATCAAGTGGGATTCATTCCTGGGTTACAGGGATGGTTCAACATTCGCAAATCAATCAATGATACATCACATCAACAAAAGAAAAGATAATAACCATATGATCCTGTCGATAGATGCAGAAAAAGCATTTGACAAAATACAGCATCGCTTCTTAATAAAGACACTCGAGAAAATCGGGATACAAGGAACCTACTTAAACATCATCAAAGCCATCTATGAGAAGACCTCAGCTAACATCCTCTTCAACGGGGAAACACTGAGAGCTTTCCCCCTGAGATCAGGAACACGACAGGGATGTCCACTCTCACCACTGTTGTTTAACATAGTGCTGGAAGTCCTAGCATCAGCCATCAGACAACAAAAGGAAACCAAAGGGATCAGAATTTGCAAAGAGGAAGTCAAACTCTCACTTTTTGCAGACGACATGGTACTCTACATAGAAAACCTGACAGACTCCACCAAAAGTCTACTAGAGCTGATCCATGAATTCAGCAAAGTTGCAGGATACAAAATCAGTGTACAGAAATCGGTTGCATTTCTATACACCAACAATGAAGCAACAGAAGGAGAAATCAAGAAACTGATTCCATTCACAATTGCACAAAAAACCATAAAGTACCTAGGAATAAACCTAACCCAGGATATAAGAGATCTGTATGATGAAAACTATAGAAAACTTATGAAGGAAATTGAAGAAGACACAAAGAAATGGAAAAACATTCTACGTTTATGGATTGGGAGAATAAATATTGTTAAAATGTCATTACTACCCAAAGCAATCTACACATTCAATGCAATCCCAATCAAAGTTGCACCAGCATACTTCTCAAAACTAGAACAAACTATCCTAAAATTTGTATGGAACCACAAAAGACCCTGAATAGCCAAAGTAATACTGAAGAAGAAAACCAAAATGGGAGGCATCACCATCCCAGACTTTAGCCCCTACTATAAAACAGTCATCATCAAGGGGCGCCTGGGTGGCTTAGTCCGTTAAGCGTC